>NC_090066.1:772772-845434 GCF_038355195.1 Osmerus mordax
GGCCTGAATGTGGTTTTACTACCAGGGGGGTGAGATGGGAACAGATCTAGATCCTCGCCAGGGATTATAACTAACCCTAACCCCTCAGCATCAATATGCAGAGGACCAGAGGACCAGAGGACCAGGGGACCAGAGGACCAGAGGACCAGGGGACCAGAGGAGCAGAGGACCAGAGGACCAGAGGACCAGGGACCAGAGGACCAGAGGACCAGGGACAGAGGACCAGAGGACCAGAGGACCAGAGGACCAGGGACCAGAGGACCAGGGACCAGAGGACCAGAGGACCAGGGGACCAGAGGACCAGAGGACCAGGGGACCAGAGGACCAGAGGACCATGGGACCAGAGGTCCACTCAGCACCTCCTCAGGGAGTACACTGTGGAGGCTCTACTGGGGTTCACTGCTGTGATCACACCCAGACACACACACACACTCACCCCATCATCTCCTGGGTGTGTGTGTGTGTGTGTGTGTGAGAGAGCCAGTGATGTAGGACCTAACTGAGTCTGTGTTTAATGAGGCTAACCCTAGCTCTGCTCTGCCAGAGAGAATAATCATTCCACACACGGTGACATCATCAGCCTAATGCTTTCTGTTACCATCCAGTTACACCAGGCAATGTCTACACACACCCTGGAGAGTGTGTGTGTGTGTGTGTGTGAGTGTGTATGTGTGTGTGTGTGTCAGTGTGTGTGTGTGTGTGTGAGTGTGTGAGTGTGAGTGTGTGTGAGTGTGTGAGTGTGTGAGTGTGTGAGTGTGTGTGTGAGTGTGTATGTGTGTGTGTGTGTGTGTGTGTCAGTGTGTGTGTGTGTGAGTGTGTGAGTGTGAGTGTGTGAGTGTGAGTGTGTAATACAGTGAAACTGTCAATCGTGATAATGCACGTCATTGTGAATCATCTAACAAACTGCAGTGTGTTACAAACAACACACACATACCAAACACACACGCCCCCCCAGTCGAGGCTGAGGTGTTCCATGGGAGGTACCACAAGCTTAGTTAAGTACAGAGTTGACACCTGTCCTTTGGTCAGGGATCAGCAGCTGCCCCTCTTCCTTAACCTCATCTCTCCATCCCTCCTTCCATCTCTCCGTCCCTCCTTCCATCTCTCCACCCCTCATTTGCTCCATCACTCCACCCCTCAATCATTCCATTCCTCCATCACCAACACGATACAACAACAAATGTTAGAACAGACACATTCATATTCATGAGGACGAATGTAAGGTCACAACGACTTATCCGACATGATGGCCTTAATTGATGCGTCAGGATGAATAATGCATATGTCTCTAGGAGGGAGGGAGGGAGGGAGGGAGGGAGGGAGGGAGGGAGGGAGGGAGGGAGGGAGGGAGGGAGGGAGGGAGGGAGGGAGGGAGGGATGGATGGATGAGAGATGGAGAGATAGAGGATGGATGGAGGGATGGAGAGATGGAGGTATGGGATAATGGAGGGGGTGAAGCAGTCTTTGATGTCATAACAGCTTGGGCTGATAGGAAATGAGAGAATTCAGATGTTCATGTGTTCCAGAGCTATCCTCAGTCTGATGACATAACAGCTGGCAGGAGGAATGAAACAGAAAGAGGGGGGAGAGGAAGGGGGGGGTGGAGGGAGAGAGAGAAAGAGAGATACAGAGCGAGAGATACAGAGAGATAGAGAGATACAGAGAGATACAGAGACAGAGAGAGAGATACAGAGAGAGAGAGGGAGGGAGAGGGAGGGAGAGAGAGAGAGAGATAGAGAGAGAGAGAGATACAGAGAGAGAGAGAGATACAGAGAGAGAGATACAAAGAGATACAGAGACAGAAAGATACAGAGAGAGAGAGAGAGAGAGATACAGAGAGAGAGATACAGAGAGATACAGAGAGAGAGGGAGGGAGAGGGATACAAAGAGAGAGAGAGAGAGAGGAGAGAGAGAGAGAGAGAGAGAGAGAGAGAGAGAGAGAAAGAAAGAGAGAGAGAGAGAGAGAGAGAGAGAGAGATAGAAAAGGGGGGATAGAGAGAAGATACTATGACAGTGTGACCTCCTAACTCTAACCCTGCTGCCTGGTCGTCATGCTGGCAGAACCACAGATGGTCTCCAGGAAGTGTTGATGAGTCCAGGACATCAGAGAGAATCCCTATAGGAATCTCCCAGAAGGAGAGGTTGTCCTGACAACGCTCACGCCGGTGCGAGAGGTCGAGAGACACGACCTCTGACCTCTGACTGATCCTTTTTTCAACAAAGAGAAAAATATCAAATACTAAACTAAGATTCCATCTGAAAACTGCAGCAGGTCCAGGAGATCTTCAACCTCCCGCTAACTCAAGTCTTCACCATTACTGTCTGAAGCTACTTTAGTCGTGTCCTTATAGAACTCTCTCTCTCCGCTTCTCCCTCCCTCTCTCCCTCTACATCCCTCTCCTTTCCTCTCTTCCTCTCCTTTCCTCTCAGCCACCACTCTAACCCCTTTCCCTGTTTAACCTCCCTCCCTCTCCTCTACCAGCTCTCCCTGCTACACTAGCTGTCTCTATCTGGCAAGGCCCTCCAACTATAACCACTCCATTGTGGCATTTTCTTCCAAGCAATTGGACTTTTTAACAATAATAAAGAAAAGTAGCTTTGCCTGCCCTGTGTGAATGGACTCACCAGCCCTTCTGCAAATCAAGGCTCTCCTCTCCTCTCCAGGAACATCACGTCTCTTTAGATGGTACAGGAGTCACCTGTGTGAAGGCCAGATGTTTGTGTGATGTTTGTGTTACTGCTTCAGGGTGAGAACATACAGCTGTGAAGCTCAGTGTGTAATTAGCCTAATGTCTTGATCTAGCAAACAAGCTCACAGCCCCTGCAGGTCAGGACCGAGAGAGGGCGTTCCTGTGTGTGTGTGTGTGTGTATGTGTGTGTGTACACGTGTGCATGTGCGTAAGCATTTGTTTGTGTGTCAAATCCAAGCATTTTGCATTTAATGGTCATTAAAAGGGAATCACATTGAAATGAATTCAGTGTATGACGTGTTGTGTAGGGAGGTAATTATCCTGAGGAGCCTGGGGAAGGGAACTAGCTGCATCTACACACACAATCTGCTCACATTAAAGAACATCACGGCCAATTAGCTCACTGTCCATGTAAACACCCTCCGTTACACACGTGTGTGTGATGAGGGGTTCTATGTGAACATTCTTGTTTTACGTGAGAGAACTAGGAGAGACTGGTTTGCTTTTTATACCACTGACCTGTACTTGTTTACAGAGCGGAGGTCTGTAGCTCTGTCAGTGTTTACAGAGCAGAGGTCTGTAGCTCTGTCAGTGCTTACAGAGCAGAGGTCTGTAGCTCTGTCAGTGTTTACAGAGCAGAGGTCTGTAGCTCTGTCAGTGTTTACAGAGCGGAGGTCTGTAGCTCTGTCAGTGTTTACAGAGCGGAGGTCTGTAGCTCTGTCAGTGTTTACAGAGCGGAGGTCTGTAGCTCTGTCAGTTGTTTACAGAGCGGAGGTCTGTAGCTCTGTCAGTGTTTACAGAGCGGAGGTCTGTAGCTCTGTCAGTGTTTACAGAGCGGAGGTCTGTAGCTCTGTCAGTGTTTACAGAGCAGAGGTCTGTAGCTCTGCCAGTGTTTACAGAGCGGAGGTCTGTAGCTCTGTCAGTGTTTACAGAGATCCAGCTGCTCGCTGGAGAAGGAATAGGGCATTGATCTTGTTACGCTCCACAGAGAAAAGTAAAATTAAGTGTCTGTTTCTGAATAATTGTGTTTGATTGTGAGCTCTGAAACCTAGAGATAATAGAATGGACTAGTCCATCTCTGAGTGTAGCGGGTATAGACTGGACTAGTCCTTCTCTGAGTGTAGCCCATAAAAGCTTGACTGGAATCATGTTGGAGACAGTAATGATGACATCATAAACAAACAGCAACCCCCCCCCCCCCCCAACTAGTGTTGTAGACAGACTCTGTCACATATTCACATTTAACGAGCCCACACACACACGCGTACACGTACACACACAGATCCTTAATCCTCTGCCAAGCGTGCTCCAGTCCATCTGTGAGGAGCACGTCCCCGCCGGGACCAGGGACTCACACACACACACACACACACACACACTTCCCTTGTTCCCCAGCCTGCTGACTCGTTCAGGAGGGAACTCAACAGCATGTAGTACACGTGGCCACCAGAGGGGGGCGCCAGCAGCCACCCCAGCCTCAGCCCTGAGAGACCTCCCTTACTGATTCACTCACCAGCCCAGAAACTCTACAACCACATGAACATCAGCATCAGGGAGCAACAGCAGCATGTCACACAGGCCCTGTCCCTCCTGCCTCTAACCTCTCCCTCTCCAGCCTCTCCCTCTCCAGCCTCTATCCTCTCTCTCTCCAGCCTCCCCCCTCTCTCCCTCTCCAGCCTCCCCCCTCTCTCCCTCTCCAGCCTCCCCTCTCTCCCTCTCCAGCCTCCCCTCTCTCCCTCTCCAGCCTCCCCCCTCTCCAGCTTCTATCCTCTCTCCAGCCTCCCCCCTCTCCAGCCTCTATCCTCTCTCCAGCCTCCCCCCCCCCTCTCTCTCTCTCTCTCTCTCTCTCTGTCCCTGCTATGCTAGCTCTTGTCTCTCTCTGTGGGTCCTGACTAGATGGCAGATTTAGAAGTCAGATGTTGATTCCCAGAGACAGTTACCATATGAGTCATGACCATAATCACAGACATCCTCCCTCCTTCCCTCTACCTCCTCCCGTTCTCTCTCCTTACCTCATCTCTCTCTCCTGCTCCTCCTCAGGTGTGACTTTTTGCATCTCGAATTGTACTTTTATTATTATTCAACCAATCAGTCAGCCAGTCAATCAGTGCTCCAGTCAGCCAGGCACAAGCCAGCCAGTTAGGAACCAGACAGGAACAAGATATATTTCAGAAAAACAACTGGGTCAGACCAGTGCTGCAGGAAAATGGTAGAACAGGAGAGAGAGAGAGAGAGAGAGAGAGAGAGAGAAGTGGGGGGAAAAAGTGAGGGAGAGATACAGACATGAGGGGCACAGAAAAATAAAAGTGAAATTGAATAGGCAAGAGCTCCTAAAATGCCCAACCCGAGAGGAGAGGGAACACTGAAAGGACAGGGTTCAGGGTTCTAGGTTTTGGGTTCTAGGTTCTGGAAACAGGGTGAGAGGCAGGGGGAACCAGACAGAATCACTACTCAGCAAAACAGTCAGAGGATGAAATATCACGCTGATGACATCACACTGTCCTCCCTCTGCTGAGCAATCACTACACACAGCTCAAAGTGGACACTAGCATGACATCAATCAGCCAATCAGTAGCCAGCAGTGGAAAAGGATATGGGGAGAGCACCCAATTCAGACACACACAAACGCACACCAGACACACACACTCTGAGGGGAAGGTCAGATGCTGATTAAACACCAGCCTTTGTCTTCAGTCCACTTCCCAGACAAAGATGAGAGATGAAAAAAGAAAGACAAAAAAAAAAGATTTAATCAGATTAAACTTGGCTTTCATTTTCCTGTAACCTATCTCAGAGTTCGAGGACACCCAGGGAGACAGAGAGGAAGAAACATTTTAGAAGGGGTGAAATGTGCCCCAAAGACAAGAAAACGATTGCATTAGTCATTAACTTAGCGGCTAATGGAGTAGCTTAACTTCTAATGGGCTAATCCTGTCTAATGCCACAGCGCAAAGCTTCCATTTTCACACACAACCCGGGATAGGGCCAGCTGGAAGTAGGCCTACCTTCCTACCTTCCTAGGGGGAGTCAAAGAGAGGTAGAGGAAGGAAGGGAGGGAGTTCATCTCGCGGATCGTTATTTCTATTCTGTCACAGCGTGCCTTGTGTGTCATCTCTGACAGATGCGATCTGCCTCCCGCTGCGAGGAGATAGTCAGTGTCTGTTCCTCTTGATACTGTGTATGTGTGTTTGTCAGAGAGAGGGAGATAGGTTGTGAGACATACACAGAGAGAGAGAGAGAGAGAGAGAGAGAGAGAGAGAGAGAGAGAGAGAGAGAGAGAGAGAGAGAGAGAGAGAGAGAGAGAGAGAGAGAGAGAGAGAGAGAGAGAGAGAGAGAGAGAGAGAGAGAGAGAGAGAGAGAGAGAGAGAGAGAGAGAGAGAGAGAGAGAGAGAGAGAGAGAGATTTGAACATCGAAACTGTTATGGGATAGATGACAGCTACACACTTGAAAACAAATCAATACCAGTAAACCAAATACCGATATGCTCTCTGTCGCATAATTGTGATTGTTAAAGCAAGACGCCGGCACGCTCACCCATCACAGCGGAAATGTCAAATCGACTTAAATGTCTGGTTGTTAAGTAAGCCTTAGGACTTACCGCAGCTAAAGACAAGCAAACTGATGATCAAAATCACAACCCAGAAAGTTGACGACATCGCTGGCCACGAGCTGGCAACCTCCCGCTTCGTTACCCCGGGAACCAGAGCAATCGAGCTTCTCTCAACGAAAAGATAATTCGATGTTCACCACCAGTCTCGTGCTCTTACAAACAGCATTTCTCCGAGTGCGATTCCTAAAAAGACGATGAACGTTAACGTCCGCACCTGAAAAGGTGTCAGCCCGCACGTGAAACAGGGAACATCTCAGTCCGGTAGAGAGCCACGCTGTCTCGAGAGATGCTCAGCGGTATGATGCCAGGTGACTAGGTATCTCAGGTTACAGGCGGTGTGATTCCGGGAGACTTTCTCAATAGATTTCGTTCGTTGATTTAGTCCTTTTGGGACTTATGGGTAACGCGATCGCGTATAAAAAGACGTTAAGTGTTCAATCCTCTCTCCCTCTGCACCGCCCAGACCCACCTGTGGTGGAGAGATGGTCGGATGCTTTAGGTCCTCACTCTTCAGAAGACCCCAAACACCAAACCCTAATCTGTCACGTCTTGTCAAGTCTAATAGTACATGCGTAGGACTCGAAGAGACTCAGTGAAGTTGAGAGGACAAAGAACGTACCATCCTTTAAATGAACTATGATGATTCCACTTGTAGTTGCAGAGACGGGCTGAGACAGACGAAAAGAGGGGGGGGGTGGGGGGGGGGGGGGTTGCACTACAAATAAATATTGTATTACTTTGAGGAGCTTATTAAATAACAGTTTGTAAGTTGTAGGCTATATTCGATATTAAACTATGATGTTAAACTAGGCCTACCGAGTTTGTGGGGGATTTGGAGATAAAACCACAATGATCTGAATGAAACCCACACAAACACCAACAGCCAACTGGCAAAATCTCGGTTAAAAAAGACCACGTCTAAAGTCAATACCGTTAAGGTCACGAAACAGTTACAACCGTTTTCCTCCACGGCTGAATGACGTAGTGACGTCCGTAGAGAAGTAAACAGTATGTGAGCGCCTGTTAACCGGATTTCAGGACCATGGACAGCTACACGGCGCTGAAGCGGTGGAGTCAATATCCTGCCGCGTGGCGCTCAAACACCGACAGTAACCGTTCCCCCCGTGGTAAGGCCGGAGAGGACCCAGTCCTGTTTCTGCCCAGGCCAGAGAGGAGCTACACTGTGAGACTAATACACCCAAGCTAGGGATGAATACCATTTTCCACAAGAGTAGTTATTTTTCCTCTCTCTCTCTCTCTCTCTCTCTCTCTCTCTCTCTCTCTCTCTCTCTCTCTCTCTCTCTCTCTCTCTCTCTCTCTCTCTCTCTCTCTCTCTCTCTCTCTCTCTCTCTCTCTCTCTCATCAGGACTGGAGGATTCTGAACAGGTTTGTTATGTTTTCAGGGTGAGGTACCTCATGAATAGGCAGCGAGTCAGAAAGCTGGATCAAGCTGGTTGGCTGGACACCTGCTGGGTAGTAAACTACAACACAAAAGCTGGAATTGGGGTTAGAGGCTAGGAGACAGGGGGTAGCCTCTCTCGCAGCCTCCGTCCCACCGGAGTTACACACCCAAAACCGACAGGGGAGGCAGCACCAGAACAAAGAAGAAAATACAAATAAAAAAGATGTTCCTGATGAGGATGAGGTTGTGAACAGGTGAGCTAGCTCTATAGCTGAGTCATCAGCAGCTATTAGCTCGGAGATGTAGAAGGGCATTAGCAGTGGGGTCCGTAGAGGACATTAGGCTTGGCAAAGTGTCTTCGCTAGCTAGCTGAGGTGTGATAGATATTGGGTTCAGATAGCTCTGAGGGGTAATGGATATTAGCTCAGAAAGCTAGCCAGGGTCCATTAGCAGACGAAAGCTTGAATAGCTAGCTGAAGGATAGTCAGAAGTTATATGGCAGGTCAAAACATTACCTGTCTAGATACTGCGACCTGGGTCAAAACAATCAATGCATTATTCAAGGCAGTTCACCCTAGCCTCATCGAACCTCAACATGAATTAAGTTGTTAAGTTTTGCGAACCTAGCAATTTTGGTGGTTGCTGTGTGGTTGCTAGGTGCTAGGGGGTGGTCAGTGATGGAGCTTGTGGACAACACCCGCATTGACCTTTTTGTGACCCCATCATGGTGTTACATCCCAGATCAGAGCAGGCAAGCTTCATCACATGGCGATGATTCTTAATTCCATTATTCTCCATGAGCACTGCCTGCCAGAGGGAAAGCTCACAGAGATAGATTTAGACCAATGACAGCACGTCGAAGTCTGCACACACACACACACACACTTTCATATTTTTTTTTGGTCTGAATCTTTCAGTTTTTTGTACTTTTCTTAGTTACTTTTCTCTTTTCTTCTCTCTTCTCGCCATTTCACCTAAAACCCGCTGAGTGGGATCTCGTTCGAGTGGCACGCCCTGCAGTTTCTTACCGGGATTGTAATTGTCAAGCCTCTCAGAAGTCATGTTGGAAATCATTTTGCCGCGCTTTGTTGTCGGTGCCGCTTTTCAGGGCCGATGAAAGCAGGTTTAATCTAACCGTTATAAAGCCCGTGTCACAGCACGCGCAGCGGAATCCCTCCTCACTACTGCGCATTCAGAGCGGGAAACTTTCAATAGGATCCCGACAATAGCAATTATCTGCAGACAATTCTTTTTCTCGTGAGTTCGGTTCTCCTTTATTGCATTTACACTCTGAAATTAAATATGGCGCGCGCTATAAGTAAACGACTCCAAAAGCAATTTGCATGGTAATTAATATGTTTCTCAGGGAATATTTTAACGGTCCCGTGCGAGTTCTGTATCGAGGCCGGTCCTAGAAGCGGTAATTCTACATCGTCGGGGGGAACACAAAGGTTATAGGAAGCGTTTCTTTTATCATCTCGTTTTTATTCTACAAAAGACACTTCTGGTGACACTTCGAGCTCTGCAAGATAGTTTGCGGTGATGCACAATTATCACTTGTCGTTTCCATGTTGAATGAGAAGCGTGACAATCTGACGCGCCCTAATTGATTATGAACAACAGTTGGTAGCGGAAGTGGAGATGTTGTTGCAGAGGTGTCAAAGTTCATTTTCAGGAACCAGAAGTACCATAATGTGTTAAGTACAAGCAGCTGATACACTCTGTGTCAATTAGCAGATTTGTATGAGGGGTCGTTTAGGAAACAATTCAGACTCTCCTTACATAAACACATATGAAACACACACACATTCATGCTACTGAAAACTCACATCCACATATGTGAAATGCTAGCATAGACGCATGTGAAACACATTCACACACTCATATATGAAACGCTCATGTCTTATAAGGATGAGTAAGAAGCTTTGAGAATGTAAGAGTTTGAGAAAATGTTCGCTATATCCGAAAGGCATTTCAGTATATCCGGATGTGTGTTAACATAGCCAACCTGTTGTCGCGCGGTGTTGGACAGGGTGAACAGATAGTGAGGTAGCCATGGGGACGAAGGTCACAGGCTTACTTCCGACATTGTTTGTTGTCACCCGAGTTTTGTCACCCTCCCTCTGACTCCCAGGCAGAAACCAAGCGAGCAGAGGCATTTACATGAATACAATCTAACGTTAATGAGTACGGCCCCTTTAAGAAAGTTAGGGTTAGCTGTTGACCGTTGGTTAGATTTTCCCGTATGAGTTTTCACTAGCTTGGAGCGATACTGGTGCGATTGAGCGATCTCTCTGTGTGTGTTTGATTTGAACTCTTATATTAAGTTCCACAAAACCAACTGTCAGCACACGGTTACACACTATGGCTCAGGATAGGAAACAAGCCCTCGCTTCTCCTCTGATGCCTCCTAATCTCCTGTCTCCTCCTCTCCTGTCTCCTAATCTCGTGCCTCTAACACCACTCTCTACTGCTAAATGACTAAATGTAAATGTACTCACAACAACAGCACGGCTCGTTAACTGATCCGTTGCGCGATCGTCACTGCAACTGTTGCCATCTCTTGAACCAGAGCCACATCAACCTGTTTTCCTTCTAATTGGTTTCAGGTTGGATGAGGTATGATATGAAGCAGGACATGCTTGGCACAGCCCTGATGTTTAAACAGCTGTTCTGAGGTTATCAGTGTTGGGCTGCAGTCTCTGCACCAATCAGAATCTCCCCCCAGATCTTGTGGCTGGTACTTGAGTCTTGCGGTCAGTGTGTGTGAGTGTGTGGGTGTGTGAGAGAGTGTGTGTGTGTTGTGTTCTCTCTCATTCTTTGTATTTCTCTCTCCATCTCTCTCCATCTCTCTCCATCTCTCTCTGTCTCTCTCTGTATCTGTCAGCCTGTCTTCACCCCTCCCTCCCCTGTGGGACTGCTGGGGGGGGGGGTGTTAGTGCTGGTTAGGTGCCGGGGTGGGGGGGAGGGGGGAGGGGAGTGGTGATGGATCATTCTATTACTGAGACTACCTCCATGCTTAGAGTCTGAACCTGATGACCAATCAGCTGAGAGCTAGGACTGTGTGGCTGCTCTCTGCACACTGAGTGAGTGTGTGTGTCTAAAAAAGACACAGACAGGCAGACAGGCAGACAGGCAGACAGACAGGCAGACAGGCAGACAGGCAGGCAGGCAGGCAGGGCAGGCAGGCAGGCAGGCAGGCAGGCAGGCAGGCAGGCAGGCAGGCAGGCAGACCAGGCACAGGCACAGGCACAGGCACAGGCACAGGCAGGCAGACAGACAGGCAGACAGACAGGCAGGCAGGCAGGCAGGCAGGCACAGACAGGCAGACAGGCAGACAGACAGACAGACAGACAGGCAGGCAGGCAGGCAGGCAGGCAGGCAGACAGGCAGGCAGGAGGGACAGAGAGCTGGGCACCAGATGGAGGTGGTGCTCCCAAAATGTCACTATGAGTCAGTTTGCCCTTTTAGAGTTGTCTGGTCTGGTGTGTTGAACCTGACCAGACCTTCCGCCTGGCTGGGTTGTATGTGTGTGTACACCTGTTTGTGTGTGTTTGTGTATGAGTACGTGTGTGTTTGTGTGTGTTTGTGTGTGCTTGTGTGTGAGTACTTGTGTGTGTGTACACGTTACATGCTTGTGTGTCCTTCAACAGTATAAAATACATCTACAGGTGTTTTGTAGGTGTGAATGTCATTTTCTGTCTCTCTCTTTTCATCTCTCTCGACACTTCTCTGACATGCTTTCTGTTTCCTCCCCCCCCTGTGTACTGTCAGGTGGGGAGTCAGGTGGCTGAGCGGTTAGGGAATCGGGCTAGTAATCTGAAGGTTGCCAGTTCGATTCCGGCCATGTCAAAATGACGTTGTGTCCTTGGGCAAGGCACTTCACCCTACTTGCCTCCGGGGGAATGTCCCTTTCCTTACTGTAAGTCGCTCTGGATAAGAGCGTCTGCTAATGACAAATGTAAAATGTAAATGTACTGTATATCTGTGTGTGTGTGTGTGTGTGTGTGTGTGGACCCAACAGAAGAAGGCGGGGCTTGTGTCTCTGTGGGGATTGGATGTGACGTGATCTCCCCTCTCTCCTCGCTGGCTGTCGCTCGCCCCTCTCTCCTCGCTGGCTGTCGCTCGCCCCTCTCTCCTCGCTGGCCATCGCTCGCACCTCTCTCCTCGCTGGCTTTCGCTCACCCCCTCTCTCCTCGCTGGCTGTCGCTCGCCCCTCTCTCCTCGCTGGCTGTCGCTCTACCCCTGCGTTCTGCTGAGTGGAGCAGAGCAGTGAGAGGATGAGGGGCAGAAGAAGGAGCTGTCAGGGTGACGGAAACCATGGAAATCAGGCACAGACGTTGTTGCTGTGACAGGCCTCGAGGGTGTCACCACCAGCGTGTATTCAGACGACTTCCTGTAGCCGGGACAGAGCGTCTTAACCAGCACGTTTATCTGAAGAAGAGGGGGGAGGGGGGAGGAACCTGCACCTGTGAAGAGGGGAGGGGGGAGGAGGGAGGGGGGAGGGATAGACAAAGAAAGAGAGTCTTCAGTTTTCCTTCTCAGTGTAACACACCGTGTCAGAGTGCTTGATGACATCATGAGTGCCCTTAACCAGAAGGACGCATTCATCCTGTCTCCAGAACACACATTCATGTAGCGTAATAATTCAACTAATAACAATAATTGTTCACTGCTGTTGCTGTGAGATTCTGACCTGACTGGAGAGGGAGACACTCTGACAAACACACACACACTCACTCACTCACACACAGACCCATACACACACACACACACACACACTCTCACACACACACACACACACACACTCTTACACTCACACACACACACTCTTACACACACACACACACACACACACACACACACACAAGTCTTAACAACCCCATCCTGCCTCCATGGTGATTGCCCTTCATCATGTCACTTCATCATCAGCATCACGCACCGCCAAGGACAACAAGGACACACTAATCAGTGAATCAGCTGCTGTTGTTACCTGACACTCTGTCTGTGACTGAAGACTTTCTGCTGTAGACACGGCTTCAGTGCCAAGAACCGACAACAATAATAACAAGGATTTCATTTAGCAGAATAACAAGGATTTCATTTAGCAGATGCTTTTATCCAAAGAGATGTCAGGGGAGGGAGGCTTTTTGATATGCAGTCAACCGCCCTACAACTGAGCTATACCCACCTACACCTACCACTGAGCTATACCCACCTACTGTACACCTACCACTGAGCTATACCCACCTACTGTACACCTACCACTGAGCTATACCCACCTACACCTACCACTGAGCTATACCCACCTACTGTACACCTACCACTGAGCTATACCCACCTACTGTACACCTACCACTGAGCTATACCCACCTACACCTACCACTGAGCTATACCCACCTACACCTACCACTGAGCTATACCCACCTACTGTACACCTGCCACTCAGCTATACCCACCTACTGTACACCTACCACTGAGCTATACCCACCTACACCTACCACTGAGCTATACTCACATACACCTACCACTGAGCTATACCCACCTACTGTACACCTACCACTGAGCTATACCCACCTACACCTACCACTGAGCTATACCCACCTACACCTACCACTGAGCTATACCCACCTACTGTACACCTACCACTGAGCTATACCCACCTACTGTACACCTACCACTGAGCTATACCCACCTACACCTGCCACTGAGCTATACCCACCTACTGTACACCTACCACTGAGCTATACCCACCTACTGTACACCTACCACTGAGCTATACCCACCTACACCTGCCACTGAGCTATACCCACCTACTGTACACCTACCACTGAGCTATACCCACCTACACCTACCACTGAGCTATACCCACCTACACCTACCACTGAGCTATACCCACCTACTGTACACCTGCCACTGAGCTATACCCACCTACTGTACACCTGCCACTCAGCTATACCCACCTACTGTACACCTGCCCACTGAGCTATACCCACCTACACCTACCACTGAGCTATACTCACATACACCTACCACTGAGCTATACCCACCTACTGTACACCTACCACTGAGCTATACCCACCTACACCTACCACTGAGCTATACCCACCTACACCTACCACTGAGCTATACCCACCTACTGTACACCTACCACTGAGCTATACCCACCTACTGTACACCTACCACTGAGCTATACCCACCTACACCTGCCACTGAGCTATACCCACCTACTGTACACCTGCCACTCAGCTATACCCACCTACTGTACACCTGCCACTGAGCTATACCCACCTACACCTGCCACTCAGCTATACTCACCTACTGTACACCTGCCACTGAGCTATACCCACCTACACCTGCCACTCAGCTATACTCACCTACTGTACACCTGCCACTGAGCTATACCCACCTACACCTGCCACTGAGCTATACCCACCTACTGTACACCTGCCACTCAGCTTCATGGTGCGGTTGATGGGCTGAACAGTAGCATGTGTTAAAAACACTTCAAAGAAAACAAAAACAATTTGGTTAGTTTGAGTTCGACAAACTGACATACTGATAAAGCCAACCTCAGTTCCTACATCATATACAGTGTAACGTTTATATAGTTATATATGTAAGTAACTTTGTGCTTCAGACAGCCAGATGGATCCAATCAGATGTTTTACAGTAGCTGTCTACCTGAGACCTGGAACAAACTGTAATGGTGTTCAGGATTGATTATGAGTTGTGCTCTCAGAGTTAGAGTGGAGAGCGATGTGACGTTGCTGTTAAATCTAACAGGCCTTGAAGGACGGGTGGGTTTCCTAGTTTTATTCCTCTGTCTGGAGGGAGGAAGGTTTTAGCCTTGAAAAGGGGTGTGTGTGTGTGTGTGAGAAACCCTTTTTTGACTTTGAATCTTTATTGAGCAGTCAAAACTTCCAGCTATCCACCAGTTACATCACAATAACCATAGGAGATGCGGGAGAGGGAGAGAGGGAGAGAGAGGGAGATAGATACAGAGGAGAAAGGGAGAGAAATAGATAGAGAACAAGGAAGAGCATCAAGCTCTCTCTCTCTCTAGTCTGAAAAACAGACATCGTCCTCATATGACATCATGACACATGTCAAACGTCCCTGGGCGTGTCAGTGATGCGTGTTCCATGATCTTTGTATGCGTCGACCTCCTCGTGATGTGTGTGTGTGCGTGTGTGATGGATCCTGATGTTTAGCATGACCTTCTTGGTGGACTGATACTTTAGGACGATATGGTTCTTAAAAGAAGAATGCGTGTGTGTGTGTGATTCAGACTTTGAGTCATATAGCATGACATGCAGTATCAAATGATAGTCCAATTTTCAATGACATTTCTCTTTCTCCTTTGTCCCATCTCTCTCTCTTTCTCTCTCTTTCCCCCCACTTCCTCAGTCTGTCTCTCTCTCCTCTCTCAGAGCCTAACCTGAACCCTCAAAGCAGACCTGCTGATGGAGACCACTAACCTGGTCTGGTCCTGGTCCTGGTCTACATTTACATTAGCAGACGCTCTTATCCAGAGCGACTTACAGTAAGTACAGGGACATTCCCCCGAGGCAAGTAGGGTGAAGTGCCTTGCCAAGGACACAACGTCATTTTTCACGGCCGGAATCGAACCAAGAACCTTCTGATTAATAACCTGAATCCTACCGCTCAGCCATCTGACCCCAACCCTTTAGTCCTGGTCTGGTCCTGGTCTGGTCTGGTCCTGGTCTGGTCCTGGTGCATCTCATGAAGTGAAGGAGAGAGGGAGAGACATAGAGAGGGAGAGAGAGATTAATGAATAGAAAGACAGACATTTCTGTATCAAATATATTTTCTTCCCCAGAGATGAACTGGGTCATCTTCTGCATTAACCTGCATGAATAATACATTTATATGATAAATAATACAATTTCATTCTTGTAGAGAAAATTACACTTTAATCTAGATTATTCTTTTGTCTTTGTATTTTTTATAAATCATCATAGCTTTGTGACAACTTTTGGATAAAAAAAATAATTCTCTGTTTCTAACTATTTTGATTATTTTTCTGATGACTACATGGAGAGCTCATGGAAAACATACAGCTTTTCATGAGGATAATTGCTGGACTGATTGACAACAGACCATGAGCTTGACTGGAGAGATATAGAAACACCATGAGCCTATGCGTTCGTGAGTGTGTGTGTGTGTGCGGGCTACGGTAACTTTAGATGAACTCGAACTTAGAACTTCTCATTAAAAAAACATATGAAATAAAAAAAACAAAGGAGATCAAATGATTAATTCAACCCCAAAAAGGTTTTTATAATGTTATTTTTTCAATTTGTTATTTCAGCAGTTAGAACATCAAAAACAAACTAAATGAACTAAACGATCTAAAACAAAATCAATTCATACTGTGAAAAACAAATCAAATAAACTCAAAACTAAATTAAATAAAAAGTATCTGTTGCCTAAAGGAGCTGACTCTCTCCCTCTCATGTTCAACATCGTTCCAGTGTGGAAACATTGCCTCCCCCTCTGTGCACCACACCCCGCTCAGCTGCTGTTGCTGTTGTTGTTTGAGCTGACAGTTGGAGCGAGCGTTCTGAAGGCCGTGTTCCCGTCTGCCAGAGCCACGCTGCTGTCACTCTGTTGGGAGAGATACTGATGGATCTGTCAGAGGAGGGTTTAGTGTGCTTGCTGATGGTGGTTCATCTCTGCTGATCCTTTAGCTGTCTGCTTTCTGTTGTGATATGAAACACACACACACATAGAGAGAGAGTGGGAGTGAAGGGGGCGAGAAACAGAGCGAGAACAAGCTGGATTTGGATTGTTTTGGGAGGGGGCAGTGTGTGTCTGACAGACTGAAGAAGGTGTTGATATTAAACACTGATGAACTTGATGAATGGCTTTGAGATTCTGGGAATCAATCTGAACAACATGCTGATTACATCAGACAGCATGGATCACTCTTCTCACGCCTTCATCAGAACGTAAACAAGACCCTTCACGCCTCAGTCTCACACACACACACTCACACACTCACACACTCACACACTCACACACTCACACACTCACACACACTCACACTCACACTCACACTCACACTCACACTCACACTCACACTCACACTCACACTCACACTCACACTCACACACACACACACACACTCACACTCTCACACACACACACACACACACACTCACACACACACTCACACTCTGTCTGTCTGGGTTGTTACCAGACGTGTGTGTGTGTGTCTGTAAATATGTGTGAGAATCTGTGTGTGTGTGTGTCTATCTGTGAACGTGTGAGAATCTGCTAACAAACAATGGACTTCCACAGAGAGAAGAGGAGAGGGGAGTGGAGCTGTGTGTCAACTCCACAGACCTGCTCATCTCTGCCAGCAGCTCACACACACTCACACACACTCACACACACTCACTCACACACACTCACACACACTCACTCACACACACTCAATCACACACACTCACACACACTCAATCACACACACTCACACACACTCACTCACACACACTCAATCACACACACTCACACACACTCACTCACACACACTCACACACACTCACTCACACACACTCACACACACTCAATCACACACACTCACACACACACGCTCACACACGCTCACACACACTCACACACTCACACACTCCTATGCAGCATCTGTGACGTTGTAGTGATGGAAGTCTCCAGCTGTCTCCAGATCAGAACATGATCTGACTTAGCAGTGTGAAGTGTGTGTCACTCATTCCTGAATTTGGAGAAGACTGAGAGGAAAGCAGTTCTGCCACATGGACATAACCAAATAACTACCCTCCTCCCCCGCCCCCCTCCTCCCCTCTTCCCCTCTCTATTGTTCCACTCAGAATATAACTAGTCCACCACTTCAACCCTGCCACACACACACACTCACACACACACACACACACACTCTCTCTCTCTCTCTCTGAGGGCAGCAGAGTTCATTCAGAGACTCAGTACAGGATGTCTTTCTGTTCCCAGAAGCACTGAACTGTAACGCAGGACTCTGATTGCTGCTGCCTCTTCCTGATGACATCACAGATGTGTTCTCTGTCCATACACACCGTCACAGTTGTGTGTGTTTTTGGTGTGTGTGTGAGAGACAACACATTGTTCTTAGAACCTTCTGTCCTTCCTCTCTCCCTCTCTCCCTCCTCCAGTCATCCTCATTAGTGTTTACAGTAGTCCTACCATCAGCAAGGTCACCAGCATCAGCATGCCACCCTGTCGTCACGGCGATGCTACCCTGTCGTCACGGTGATGCCAGTCCAGATGAAGCAGCCCTCGATCACAGGGCAGACTAGCACCCTCCATCTCTCTCTCTCTCTCTCTCTCTCTCTCTCTCTCTCTCTCTCTCTCTCTCTCTCTCTCTCTCTCTCTCTCTCTCTCTCTCTCTCTCTCTCTCTCTCTCTCTCTCTCTCTCTCTCTCTCTCTCTCTCTCTCTCTCTCTCTCTCTCTCTCTCTCTCTCTCTCTCTCTCTCTCTCTCTCTTTCTTGCTTCTTCTAATTGATGATGAGAACAATGTATGTGTATTCCTGTGTGTGTGCGTGTGCTCCTGTGTGTGTGTGTGTGTGTGCTCCTGTGTGTGTGTGGCTCTTGAACTATGAATTATTAAAAAGCTCCATAATTAACCATGAAGATGAAGATGGGGTGAGGAAAGATGGGGAGGAGAGAGAGGAGAGAGAGGAGAGGGGGTGAGGGAGGAGAGAGAGGAGAGGGAGTGAGGGAGGAGAGAGAGGAGAGGGGGTGAGGGAGGAGAGAGAGGAGAGTTAGTGAGGGAGGAGAGAGAGGGAGGAGTGAGAGGAAAGGGAGTGAGGGAGGAGAGAGAGGGGGTGAGGGAGGAGAGAGAGGAGAGGGAGGTCTTCCCCCCAGTCTGAACCAGGCAGTGTTTCTGTATGATCTCTCTAGATTACAGAAGAATTTGTCAACCTATCACGTGCTGTCGCTGGGGTCAGACAGCCTGAACCATGTGCAAGCATCGCCGTGGCGATGATAATGGGGTTCAGCCAACGACCACAACCTGAGATAATGATTGGGAGATAAGGGGGGGAAAGATGGAGGGAGAGAAAGAGGGAGAGAGACAGGGAAGGAGGGAGGGAGAGAGAGAGAGGGAGAGAGACAGTGAGAGAGAGGGAAGGAGGGGGAGAGGGAGTGAGACAGGGAGAGAGGGAGAGAAACAGAGAGAGAGAGAGAGGGAGAGAGACAGGGAGAGAGAGGGAGATGAGAAAGGGGACGTTGTTCCATCACCGCAGTCTAACAACAGGAAGAGCAACAGGAGAACAAGCTGGATAAGGTTCACTGTAGTCTGGATAACAAAGCTGCTGGGAGGGAGGGAGGGTGGGAGGGAGGGACGGAGGGAGGGAGGGAGGGGGAGTCATCCTGATAATGGAAATGGGTCCATTATACCGTTTGATTTGAACATAATGTTCCTGGCACAACATTACCAGTTGAGTGACTTGGATTGTCTTCCCAGTGTTAATGTGTTCATCCCACAGTGTTTAATGTGTTCATCCCACAGAGACGCACACAGGAGATGCACCATCTGTGGAGCATAGCTTAGCACAGCGTAGAATAGCACAGCATGGGGTAGCATAGCATAGCATGGCATACCTTAGCATTGTATACCACAGCGTGGTGTAGCATAGCATAGCATAGCATGGCATGGTGTACCTTAGCATTGCATACCGCAGCGTGGTGTAGCATAGCATGGCATGGCGTACCTTAAACTTGTTTGTTTTACCTTACACAAGCGCTTTTCTAGCACTTTCCAGAAGATGCTCTGAGCCTCCCTCCAGCCTGCAGGTGTACCCTCCAGAGTGCAGGTGTACCCTCCAGCCTGCAGGTGTACCCTCCAGAGTGCAGGTGTACCCTCCGTCCACCCAGTCCTCCAGGCAGAGCTGCAACATCTGCTCTGATACACCCTCGAACCAGAGAGACAGAGAGGAGGGAGAGAGAGATGACCATCCCACCAGAGAGACAGAGAGGGGGAGGGAGGGAGAGACAGGAGGGAAGGAGGGAGGGAAGGAGGGAGGGCGGGAGGGAGAGATGACCATACCACCAGAGAGACAGAGAGGGGGGAGGGAGAGACAGGAGGGAAGGAAGGAGGGAGGGCGGGATGACCAGGCCGAAGGAGTCACCATGGCAACCAGTGCTGGATGTTTTTATCCTCAGTTAACCTTTACCTCCCTCTGACTCGTAGCCTTAGTGTGACGTGTGTGTGTGTGTGCGTGTGAGTGAGTGTGAATGAGTGTGTGTGAGTGAGTTTGGCTCAATAAGTGACGACTAAAGAATAAAGTATAAACACACAGAAACCAGGTCCCAGCATGACCAGAGAAACACTCTCCCCCTCCTCCTCCCCCTCCTCTCCCCCTCCTTCTCAGTACTTCTCTCCTCGTGTGATCCAGTGTTCTCCTGCTGTGAACACACCAAGACAAACAACACTTCCAGCAGGAGTTCTTCAACACTACATATCTCTGTCTTTATCTCTCTCTTTTCATCTCTCTATCTATATGTGGACTTACACACACAAATGCAAATTGTACTGTTCACACCTAGGTAAACTGTTCTGCACATACACACACACACACACACACACACGTAAACTCTACACACTCATATCTCGTCAGGGTGCAGCAAAGCTTCTCTGAAAACATGAATATTCATCCTTCTGCTAATGAGGCATAATCAAAAACTTTCAGGCCTGTGATTCTCTCACACTCACACACACTCACTCACACGCACACACTCATATGTACAGGCTGATGGGTGGGGGGTATGTGGACAGGTCAGCTAAGGTTAGCCTCTGGGGAATGTGTGTGTGTTCATATGCATAAAGATGCAACAATATCTCCTAGGAGGGTGAAGGGCAATAAAGGATTGTGTGAGATAGAGAGAAAGAGAGAGAGAGAGAGAGAGAGAGAGAGAGTGCTGGGTAGGCAGAGACCATTAGAAATGATGCATCATCCAGGGGCACTCTGATGGTAGACCAGCCAGCGCAGGCCTGAAGCCACACTGACATGGCCTGCCTGACTCAGAGGCCCTCAGCTGGGCTAATGTCTCAGATCAGATCCTCTCCTCCAGGCCTCATGTGGCTGCCAGCAGCTGTGAGCGTGAGGAGGCCAGTGCGTCCTTGTGCTGCCTTCGGGTCATGTGACCCACCTTTTGCACAAGGGTTAAGTTTGCATGCAAACACACACACGGTAAGGCAGGCAGGCAGGCACGCACACACACACCAACACAAATCAGAGATCTTCACTCTATCTGCAGATGCAAGTGCAGCTCTGCACGATATTAGATGAACCGTCATTTGAATGAGCAGTGCTGACGTTTGGCCACAGAGAGAAAGAGAGAAATGGAGAGGGAGAGAGAGATAGAGAGAGATGGAGAGAGGGATAGAGAGAGATGGAGAGGGATAGAGAGAGATGGAGAGAGGGATAGAGAGAGATGGAGAGGGATAGAGAGATGGAGAGGGAGAGAGGGATAGAGAGATGGAGGGAGAGAGGGATAGAGATGGAGAGGGAGAGATGGAGGGATAGAGAGAGGGAGAGAGATGGACAGAGTGATAGAGAGAGGGATAGAGAGATGGACAGAGGGATAGAGATGGAGAGGGGGATAGAGAGATGGAGGGAGGGATAGAGAGAGATGGACAGAGGGATAGAGAGAGATGGAGGGGGATAGAGAGAGGGATAGAGAGAGATGGACAGAGGGATAGAGATGGAGAGGGGGATAGAGATGGAGGGAGAGGGATAGAGATGGAGAGGGATGCAAGAAAGTATGGAGGAGGGCAGCAGAGGAGAAAGTTTCTAAATGGATGCAGAGTCAGAACATGTCTCTCAGTGAGCAGTTCTGTACTCAGTCACCTTGGAAACAGCTGTCACAGCACAGAGAGGATTTATACTGTGTGTGTGAGAGAGAGAGACAGAGAGAGAGAGGGAGAAAGAGAGATGAGGTCACCTGGTTGATGATTATGTTAGTGATGTAATAGTGGAATCCAATCTTCTCAGCATCTTCATCATGTCGGCCTCTTCATCTTCCAACATCCTTCCTCTTCCTCATCACTCTCTGGACAGTTAATTACATTCAACATACACGATTTGTCGCTTTGGATAAAAGCGTCTGCTAAATTGCTAAATTAATCAGATGTTAACAGGTTACAGGAGCTGATCTGAGGGTCTAGATCGGGGACACTCAACAGGCTGACTCCGGTCCAGATCCAGACGCAATACAATTTGGACCGAAGACAAAATCAACATTCTAATTTAGTCAGGATCCAAGTGAGTTTTCATTGGTGCGTGATTTCCCTAGATGTGGTTTCTATCTTCCGTGTCCAATCCAAAGGTCCAGTCAGGAGCTTTAATAACTGTAACCACCATGACAACTCAACGTTGGCCGCAACCTCTGTGGGTCATGCAGGTTGTGTGTCTCATTCGCAACAACGCAGGCTAATTTATTTGCTGGTACCTGTATTTTCCTTAGCGAAAACCATGGCGAGACAAAACCCAACAAAAAGCGAAAAGTTGATTCCGAAAATCGCAATGTGTTTCAACCGTCTCATTTGCAATGAGACGGTTGCCCTTGTGTTGTAATGTGAAACGTCACTACTGTATGACAAAAAGCATGGACACTTTGAACAAAATTACCCCAAAATTCTGAGGTAAGGACCAGAAAAATAAACCATCACTGTTCCGGACCCTGGACTGAATGGACATTTGGTGAGTGGACCTTTGGGGTTTCTAATTGAGTATCCCTGGTCTAGAGGGTTACAGCTGATCTGAGATCAGGTGGTGAGAGATGGTTCTGCTGTGTCGTGGTGGTGGTGAGGGGTGGTTCTGCTGTGTCTTGGTGGTGGTGATGAGGGGTGGTTCTGCTGTGTCGTGGTGGTGGTGAGGGGTGGTTCTGCTGTGTCGTGGTGGTGGTGATGAGGGGTGGTTCTGCTGTGTCGTGGTGGTGGTGATGAGGGGTGGTTCTGCTGTGTCGTGGTGGTGGTGATGAGGGGTGGTTCTGCTGTGTCGTGGTGGTGGTGAGGGGTGGTTCTGCTGTGTCGTGGTGGTGGTGAGGGGTGGTTCTGCTGTGTCGTGGTGGTGGTGATGAGGGGTGGTTCTGCTGTGTCGTGGTGGTGGTGATGAGGGGTGGTTCTGCTGTGTCGTGGTGGTGGTGGTGAGGGGTGGTTCTGCTGTGTCGTGGTGGTGGTGAGGGGTGGTTCTGCTGTGTCGTGGTGGTGGTGATGAGGGGTGGTTCTGCTGTGTCGTGGTGGTGGTGATGAGGGGTGGTTCTGCTGTGTCGTGGTGGTGGTGAGGGGTGGTTCTGCTGTGTCGTGGTGGTGGTGAGGGGTGGTTCTGCTGTGTCGTGGTGGTGGTGGTGAGGGGTGGTTCTGCTGTGTCGTGGTGGTGGTGGTGAGGGGTGGTTCTGCTGTGTCGTGGTGGTGAGGATGGTTCTGCTGGGTCGTGGTGGTGGTGGTGAGGGGTGGTTCTGCTGTGTCGTGGTGGTGGTGAGGGGTGGTTCTGCTGTGTCGTGGTGGTGATGAGGGGTGGTTCTGCTGTGTCGTGGTGGTGGTGAGGGGTGGTTCTGCTGTGTCGTGGTGGTGGTGGTGAGGGGTGGTTCTGCTGTGTCGTGGTGGTGGTGAGGGGTGGTTCTGCTGTGTCGTGGTGGTGGTGAGGGGTGGTTCTGCTGTGTCGTGGTGGTGGTGAGGGGTGGTTCTGCTGTGTCGTGGTGGTGGTGAGGGGTGGTTCTGCTGTGTCGTGGTGGTGATGAGGGGTGGTTCTGCTGGGTCGTGGTGGTGGTGAGGGGTGGTTCTGCTGGGTCGTGGTGGTGGTGAGGGGTGGTTCTGCTGTGTCGTGGTGGTGGTGAGGGGTGGTTCTGCTGTGTCGTGGTGGTGGTGAGGGGTGGTTCTGCTGGGTCGTGGTGGTGGTGAGGGGTGGTTCTGCTGTGTCGGGGTGGTGGTGGTGAGGGGTGGTTCTGCTGGGTCGTGGTGGTGGTGAGGGGTGGTTCTGCTGGGTCGTGGTGGTGGTGGTGAGGGGTGGTTCTGCTGTGTCGTGGTGGTGGTGAGGGGTGGTTCTGCTGTGTCGTGGTGGTGGTGAGGGGTGGTTCTGCTGTGTCGTGGTGGTGGTGAGGGGTGGTTCTGCTGTGTCGTGGTGGTGGTGAGGGGTGGTTCTGCTGTGTCGTGGTGGTGGTGAGGGGTGGTTCTGCTGTGTCGTGGTGGTGGTGGTGAGGGGTGGTTCTGCTGTGTCGTGGTGGTGGTGGTGAGGGGTGGTTCTGCTGGGTCGTGGTGGTGGTGGTGAGGGGTGGTTCTGCTGTGTCGTGGTGGTGGTGGTGAGGGGTGGTTCTGCTGGGTCGTGGTGGTGGTGGTGAGGGGTGGTTCTGCTGTGTCGTGGTGGTGGTGAGGGGTGGTTCTGCTGTGTCGTGGTGGTGGTGAGGGGTGGTTCTGCTGTGTCGTGGTGGTGGTGGTGAGGGGTGGTTCTGCTGTGTCGTGGTGGTGGTGGTGAGGGGTGGTTCTGCTGTGTCGTGGTGGTGGTGAGGGGTGGTTCTGCTGTGTCGTGGTGGTGAGGGGTGGTTCTGCTGGGTCGTGGTGGTGGTGGTGAGGGGTGGTTCTGCTGTGTCGTGGTGGTGGTGATGAGGGGTGGTTCTGCTGTGTCGTGGTGGTGGTGATGAGGGGTGGTTCTGCTGTGTCGTGGTGGTGGTGGTGAGGGGTGGTTCTGCTGGGTCGTGGTGGTGGTGAGGGGTGGTTCTGCTGTGTCGTGGTGGTGGTGAGGGGTGGTTCTGCTGTGTCGTGGTGGTGGTGAGGGGTGGTTCTGCTGTGCCGTGGTGGTGGTGAGGGGTGGTTCTGCTGTGTCGTGGTGGTGGTGAGGGGTGGTTCTGCTGTGTCGTGGTGGTGGTGAGGGGTGGTTCTGCTGTGTCGTGGTGGTGGTGAGGGGTGGTTCTGCTGTGTCGTGGTGGTGGTGAGGGGTGGTTCTGCTGTGTCGTGGTGGTGGTGAGGGGTGGTTCTGCTGTGTCGTGGTGGTGGTGAGGGGTGGTTCTGCTGTGTCGTGGTGGTGGTGAGGGGTGGTTCTGCTGTGTCGTGGTGGTGGTGAGGGGTGGTTCTGCTGTGTCGTGGTGGTGGTGAGGGGTGGTTCTGCTGTGTCGTGGTGGTGGTGAGGGGTGGTTCTGCTGTGTCGTGGTGGTGGTGAGGGGTGGTTCTGCTGTGTCGTGGTGGTGGTGAGGGGTGGTTCTGCTGGGTCCAGGGTCCAGCACTGCAGGATTCTGATGCGTGTGAAGAGTCTGGAGTCGCAGACAGCAGGCCTGTAATTGGTTGCTGTGCAAACAATAATCTGCCCCTGATGAGAAAAGGACTCCCCTCTCCTCTCCCCTCTCTCTCTCTCGCTCTCGCTCTCTCTCTCTCTCTCTCTCTCTCACACACACACACACACACACACACACTCTCTCTCTCTCTCTGTCTCACACACACTCTCTCACACACACACACACACACACACACACACATATATATATATATATAGAACCACTCATTACCAAACCTGTCACAAAGCCTGTGCAGTACAAATCTCTTTACAATACCAGTCATATATAGCATTTATTTACACTGTTTCTATTTACAAGATCTTTGTTTTCAAAATTTGTTTGTTTTTTCTTCTCTGTACACATTTTCTTATTCAAGAAAGAAATTTGGGAGGGGGGCTCAAGGGGGGGGGGGGGTGTAAGGAGTCCGTTTGGTGTTCAGAAACAATTTTACGTCTCTAGAAAATAATCTCAAAACAATAATTAACATAAGAAAAAACACTCCTGAAGAAAAAAAAAGAAAAAACTGCTAATTTGTTTGAACCCAGAAGTTACACTCATAGCCATGTCCATGGTGTGTGTGCCTGTGTGTTAGAGAGTGTGTGTTAGAGTGTGTGTGTTAGAGAAAGTGTCTCCAGCCAAACAACACCTGGGTAATCATCATCACCACCAACTTCATCATCATCATCATCATCATCATCATCATCAACAACACGGTCATCACCATGGTAACTCAGAGCGTGTTAAGGTCAGTCTGGTTTATCTAACCTCCAATAGGAGCTTAGAACAGCAGGAGGGCGGGGCTCTGGGCGTCACCACACAGAGACCACAGAAGAAGAACAACGTCATCTTTCATTAAGCTTCAATCATCAACAAAGTAAATAAATATCGAGGATTATATCTAAGAACTCTGAGTTAGGCACAACGTATGGAGACGGCGTATAAAAATAAAGATGGAAAAGTAACAGAGTAGAGGATTTAAAAAGCTGATTCAAAAGAATATACTTTGTAGAAAAACAAGAGAAGAGAAGCGAGTGCTGCAGCCCAGGAAGCTCTCTGAAGGAGCCGTCTGTCTGGAACATGATCTAACTCTGTCTCAGGAACACACACACACACGCCTCACACACACACACACACACCTCACACACACCTGCCTCATACACACACACCTCACACACACACGCCTCACACACACACGCCTCACACACACACCTCACACACATCTAACAGACCTCCAACACACGCCTTACACACCTCTGAAACACACACCTCACACACACACTTAAGGGCTTCATGCAACAGTAATGGTTCTTGGTAGAATGTCCACAGAGGATGAAAGTTCCTGTCAGTCCAATTTGGAGAGAGAGAGGGAGAGAGAGAGGGAAGAGAGAGGGAGAGAGAGGGAGAGAGAGAGAGAGAGAGAGAGAGAGAGAGAGAGAGAGAGAGAGAGAGAGAGAGAGAGAGAGAGAGAGAGAGAGAGAGAGAGAGAGAGAGAGAGGGAGAGACACAGAGAGAGTAGGAGGAACTTTAACCCTGTGGTCTAATCTCCGTCAATATCAGACTGAGAATACTATCTGTTCATATAGTCTGTAACCCAGCTATCTATAAGGTCCAACAGACAGACAGGTAGACAGACAGGTAGACAGACAGGTAGACAGACAGACAGGTAGACAGACAGACAGGTAGACAGACGGACATAGAAACTGTGAGTGTTCATATTAATGTTAAATCCATAAAATCAAAGTAAGGTTGAGTCTAGATGAGATAGAGCTCTGCACACACCCTCCACTCCTGCTGGGGGGAGGGAGGGAGGCTAAATGGGGGTTCTCATTCAGTAGCTCGATGTGTAGGTCACAGGTCGGGGGGAGGAGCTTGGAGGTCACCACTCATCTCTTGTAGTGGTTGGGGGCGTCGGCAAAGGCAAACTTCAACCTGTAGGCCTCGGCAATAGGACGCTTACTTCCTCGTTGCCCCAATGCATGGTGGGAAGGTTCTGCAGGAGGATCATGAGTCCCTGTAGGGATAAAAACAAGAGGAAAGAAAGAGAGAGAGAGAGAGGAGAGACAGAAAGAGAGAAAGAGGGAGAGGAGAGAGAAAGAGAGGGAGAGAAAGGGAGAGGAGAGAGAGAAAGAGGGGAAAGGAGAGAGAGGGAGAGAAAAAGAGAGGAGAGAGAGAAAGAGGGAAGGAGAGAGAGGGAGAGAAAAAGAGAGGGAGAGCAGAGAGAGGTTAGCGGCTGAGAAAATTCAGATTGTGAAGCTGTCGCCACTGGCAACCTTCAGCCTGGCAGAGCAGCACACACACACACACTAACACACACCTTGTCCTCGACACAGGTATTGATATAATTGTGTTGTGTGTTGAACAAGGTTTCCTATGACGACCTGGGGGTTGACAGACTGAAGATGATTATGTTTCATCACCTGACACATGGTTCACAGAGAGAGGAGAGAAGGATGAGGGAGGAGGAGAGGAGGGAGGAGGGGAGGAGGAGAGGAGGAGGAGGAGGAGGAGAGGAGGAGGAGAGGAGGAGGGGAGGAGGAAAATCTCAGTGTTGTATTCCAGCAGCTACTGCAGAAGTTCCCCTGACCTGGTCTGGAGATAACAACCTCTCTGACACACACACCCTGGGCTCACCTGTGGGCTAGTGTGTGTGTGTGTGTCGTGGCTCGCCTGTGGGCTAGTGTGTGTGTGTGTGTGTGTGTGTGTACCTGGAAGTCCTTCTCCTCCAGGATCTCCTTCCTCCAGCGTTCCAGGAAGGCAGCACATACGTAGAGGTGGAAGTGAGAAAAGCCCTCAGGCTCAGCCTGCACACACACACACACACACACACCACACACACGCACACATTTATATACACACACACATTAGAGGCAGGAAACAGAGAAGTAGGTGTGTGTACCTGGTAAGTGTGTGTGTACCTGCTAGGTGTGTGTATACCTGGTGTGTGTGTGTACCTGGTAGGTGCGTGTGTACCTGGTAGGTGTGTGTGTGTACCTGTTAAGTGTGTGTGTGTGTACCTGGTAGGTGTGTGTGTACCTGTTAACCCTTGTGCTGCCTTCGGGTCACATGACCCAAAGATTCATAACGAACCATCGTTGTGTTTACCCAATTTTACCCAATACAAAAAAATAATTTTCTTTTAACATTTGCAATGTGGGGGGTCTGAGACATCCAACGGTTAAAAGAAAATGCTTCACTTTGTTTTTGTACGACGGTGGGTCACAATGACTGATGGGTCAGAATGACCCGAAGATAACACAAGGGTTAAGTGTGTGTGTACCTGGTGTGTGTGTGTGTGTGTGTACCTGGTAGGTGTATGTGTGTACCTGGTAGGTGTGTGTGTGTGTGTACCTGGTAGGTGTGTGTGTGTGTACCTGGTAGGTGTGTGTGTGTGTGTACCTGGTAGGTGTGTGTGTGTGTACCTGGTAGGTGTGTGTGTGTGTGTACCTGGTGGGTGTGTGTGTGTGTACCTGGTAGGTGTGTGTGTGTGTACCTGGTAGGTGTGTGTGTGTGTGTACTTGGTAGGTGTGTGTGTGTGTGTACCTGGTAGGTGTGTGTGTGTGTGTGTGTACCTGGTAGGTGTCCCAGAGCCTGATGGTGCATCTCAGAGGCAGCCTCTCATCAGCAGGTTGTTCATCCAGCGGAAGGCAAACTGGAGGTATTCCACCTCATACTGCTGCATGTGGCGATGCACGCTCTCTGCACACGCACACACACACACGCACACACACACACACCACACACACACGCACACACACACGCATCAGGCTGGTTCTTTATCAGAGGGGAAGGAGGTAGTGGAGGAGGAGGTAGACAGGCAAAAGCAGTAGAGCTCAGAGAGTTGGGAGATCAGAGAACGGAGAAAGTTAAAAGATCACAGAGTAGGCTTGATCCCACATACACACACACACACACACACACAGTCACTCCACCACCTTGTCAAAGGAGCTATTCGTTCCTAGCTTGCTGAGGGTCATTTCCAGTCTGTCCCTGCAGAAGTTATCTACATACCTCATCTCTCTCTCCCTGCCTCCATCTCTCTCTCCCCTGGTCTCTCTCTCCCTACTTCCATCCTCTCTCTCCCCCTGGTCTCTCTCTCCCTGCCTCCATCCTCTCTCTCTCCCCTGGTCTCTTAACCTCCCCCAGAAAGAAAGAGAGAAAGCTAAACTAAGGAACAAGTATAAAGCAGATCTGATATCCCTCCTGATGTGATCACATGACCTGTCTGTATGATGTCAGTAGTATAGCTCTCCTGATGTGATCACATGACCTGTCTGTATGATGTCAGCAGTATAGCTCTCCTGATGTGATCACATGACCTGTCTGTATGATGTCAGCAGTATAGCTCTCCTGATGTGATCACATGACCTGTCTGTATGATGTCAGCCAGTATAGCTCTCCTGATGTGATCACATGACCTGTCTGTATGATGTCAGCAGTATAGCTCTCCTGATGTGATCACATGACCTGTCTGTATGATGTCAGCAGTATAGCTCTCCTGATCCTTCAGTCTGTCCTCCTCCTACTGATTGACTCCCACCTCCACCTGCTCTGCATCATCTAGTCCCTCTCTCTCTCCCCTCCACCCCTCTCTGTCTCTGTGTCTCTCTCTCCGTCTCTCTCTCTCCTCCCTCCATGCCTCTCTGTCTCTGTGTCTCTCTCTCCGTCTCTCTCTCTCCTCCCTCCACCCCTCTCTGTCTCTGTGTCTCTCTCTCCTCCCTCCACCCCTCTCTGTCTCTGTGTCTCTCTCTCCTCCCTCCACCCCTCTCTGTCTCTGTGTCTCTCTCTCCGTCTCTCTCTCCTCCCTCCACCCCTCTCTGTCTCTGTGTCTCTCTCTCCGTCTCTCTCTCTCCTCCCTCCATGCCTCTCTGTCTCTCCATCATATAAAAAATCACAATATTCGCTGTATCAGATTCTCGTGTCATCAGGAACCCGATCCCCATGCTCTGATTGGTCAGAAGGGCCGTGGCGCTGTGATGGGCGTGGCCAGACGGCTCACCTTGTCGTGTCATCAGACTCTGGAACACCTGATCCTTGAACACTACAGGCTGAAACTAGAGATCACACACACCACACACACTAGAGAAGCTCATCAGCCCTGACCGAGAGAGAGCGACAGAGAGAGAGAGAGCGACAGAGAGAGCGACAGAGAGAGAGAGAGCGACAGAGAGAGAGAGCGACAGAGAGAGAGAGCGACAGAGAGAGAGAGCGACAGAGAGAGCGACAGAGAGAGCGACCGACAGAGAGAGCGACAGACAGAGAGAGCGACAGAGAGAGAGCGACAGAGAGAGCGACAGAGAGAGCGACAGAGAGAGAGAGAGGATGAGGAGTGTCTCACCATCTAACCTGCTGACCAGCTCTTCCAGGGCCTTCACCTTCCTCTGGATCCCTGGCTGGGCGAATGTGTAGTTATCCTGTACACACACACACACACACACACACACACGGGCACACACACACACGTTATAGATACACATCTTTTTTACATGTTGTTTTGCTCTCTATTTGACCTCTCTCCTCCCCTCCCCTCTCTCTCTCTGCCCTCCTCTCTCCTCTCTCCACCCACACCCCTTCTTCTCTCCAGACAGCTAATAGTAGAAAGTATAGGCAAGTCTCTGTAGAGTTCATTAGACAGACAGAGACTAACAACATAACAGCCTTCAGTGTGTGTGTGTGTGTGTGTGTGAGAGAGAGAGAGAAAGAGACAGAGGGAGAAAGAGAGAAAGAGACGGAGGGAGAAAGAGAGAAAGAGAGAGAGGGAGAAAGACAGAGGTACAAAGGGAGAAAGAGTGAGGGAGAAAGAGAGAGAGACAAAGGGAGAAATAGAGGGATAAATAGATTAATCAGCTAATTTCTTTCTGTTCTGTGGAGGAAGTACAGTACATCATGTCCTTCCTGGTTCAGGACAAATAACAACACCAGCCTTCAGAGCTAACATTATCCTCCACACACCAGCCTTCAGAGCTAACATTAACATTATCCTCCACACACCAGCCTTCAGAGCTAACATTATCCTCCACACACAGCCTTCAGAGCTAACATTATCCTCCACACACCAGCCTTCAGAGCTAACATTATCCTCCACACACCAGCCTTCAGAGCTAACATTATCCTCCACACACCAGCCTTCAGAGCTAACATTATCCTCCACACACCAGCCTTCAGAGCTAACATTATCCTCCACACACCAGCCTTCAGAGCTAACATTATCCTCCACACACCAGCCTTCAGAGCTAACATTATCCTCCACACACCAGCCTTCAGAGCTAACATTATCCTCCACACACCAGCCTTCAGAGCTAACATTATCCTCCACACACCAGCCTTCAGAGCTAACATTATCCTCCACACACCAGCCTTCAGAGCTAACATTATCCTCCACACACCAGCCTTCAGAGCTAACATTATCCTCCACACACCAGCCTTCAGAGCTAACATTATCCTCCACACACCAGCCTTCAGAGCTAACATTATCCTCCACACACCAGCCTTCAGAGCTAACATTATCCTCCACACACCAGCCTTCAGAGCTAACATTATCCTCCACACACCTTCCTCCCCCCCTCTCTCCACCCTGTCCATCTCTTCTTCAGAGGTACTTGTATCAGCAATGTGAAAAAACAAGAGAACAGAGAGTGTGAGTGTGAAATAGTGTGTGTGAGTGTGATAGAGTGTGTGTGTGTGTGACAGCTATACACAGTGATAGGTTAGCTACTCAGGCAGCATCAGAGGCACACTGCTTGTCAATGAGAAGAACACTCACAGCCCCCCCTCGCCCCCCCTCCTCCGCCTCCGCCTCCCCCACATCTCCTCCGACCCCCCCCCCCCCTCCCTTCCCACCCACCTGTATCCCGTCCAGCAGCTGCTCATGCACCAGAAGCTGTCTGCCTCGATGTTCCTCAGAGCTGTCTCCTCCAGGCTGGACACGTCAAAGTTCTCCACCTCCTCCTCTGGACCAGGAAAGGGGGGAGACAGGGAGGAGAGAAGGGGGGGGAGACAGGGAGGAGAGAGAGAGAGAAAGGGGGGGGGAGACAGGGAGGGAGAGAGAGGGAGAGAGAGGGGGGAGACAGGGAGGGAGAGAGAGGGGGGGAGACAGGGAGGGGAGAGAGGGGGGAGACAGGGAGGGAGAGAGAGGGGGGGAGACAGGGAGAGAGGGGGGGGAGACAGGGAGGGAGAGAGAGAGAGTGGAGAGAAAGGGGGGGAGAGAAAGGGGGGGAGAGAGGGAGAGAGAGGGGGGGAGACAGGGAGGGAGAGAGAGGGAGAGAGAGGGGGGGAGACAGGGAGGGAGAGAGAGGGGGGGGAGACAGGGAGGGAGAGAGGGGGGAGACAGGGAGGGAGAGAGAGGGGGGAGGCAGGGAGAGAGAGAGAGGGGGGGAGAGGGGGGAGACAGGGAGGGAGAGAGAGAGGAGAGAAAGGGGGGGGAGACAGGGAGGGAGAGAGAGGGGGGGAGACAGGGAGGGAGAGAGAGGGAGAGTTAGGCGCAGCACAGCAGGGACATTCCTTGAGTGTGTACGATGACTTCTCCCTTTACTTCAATGGACTCACACACACTCCTACTCACACACACTCCTACACACACACACTCCTCTGAGGCCAGCTCCATCTGTCTGATCGGAGGTAGAGACGCCACAGGCTGTGGTCACACACCAGAGAGCTGACACAGCCAGTTAACACACACACAGCCAAACACACACAAAGACACTGTAACCAGCCAGCTGTGTGTGAGTGTGAGTGTGAGTGTGAGTGAGAGAGAGCGAGAGGAGAGAGAGCGAGAGAGAGAAGGGATTACATGTGTCTGTCTGTGTGCTCCCCTATCCATCCCCCCAAAAATGACACCTCCCCCAAGGCTGCTTCTCATTGGCTAATATCTACCAGCTTCCTGTCCAGTCCTGTCTGGTCCTAGAGCCTGCCAGGATGAGAGAGAGTGTGTGTGTGTGTGTGTGTGTGTGAGTGTGTGTGTGTAGGGCTGCCAGCTGTGAGGGTTTGGCAGACAGAGCTGGGTTACACCACCAGGGAGGTCGCCTTGCCAACCAGCCTCGCCATGCCAACCAACGTCGCCTGTACTGGCGGCCATGATAACAATAAAAAACAACCTATCCCCAGGAAGTGATGTCATCAGGAAGGGCCAGAGTGGATGCTTGGACCCTCTCTGTCTGTCTCACACACACACTCTCTTCCCCTCTCCCCCCCCTCCCCCAGCAGCAGCAGGTCAAACTGAGAGGCAGGGGTGACTAATGATTACAGATATTTCAAACTCGTCAGAAATTCAATTTATAGCTTTTTATAGAGGAATAATTAAGTTCATCTAAAAATATTCAATAACCCTGCTGATCCTCCGAGCATGAATCAGAGGGAGACAGGATCATTCCTCCCAAACGACCTGAGGTCATCTGCTTGTTAACTGGAGGGGGGGAGGGAGAGGGGGAGGGGGGAGAGGATGGCTGGGTGAAGGAGGGACAAACTGTGGGAGCAGAGAAGGATGAGAGGAAGGAAAGGATGGGGGAGAAAGAGAGACTAAAATGATCTGGTGCCATGATGTGTGTGTGTTGAGAGCGTGAGTGTGTTGAGAGCGTGTGTGTGTCTTGAGAGCGTGTGTGTATGTGTGTTGATAGCTGATCACAGCTGACAGTGTTCAGATCACACACACACAGATTAGGACTGTTTAGAGAGAGCGAGAGTGTGTGTGTTATCACTGAGATGAAACTCAGTGCCTCATGGTTCAGTGTGTGTGACAGGCTGTCTAGTGGAGTGTTTAGTGGTGTGTGTGTGTGTGTGAGGAGTGTGTAGGTGTGTGTGTAGTGGTGTGTGTGTAAGGGTGTCAGGTCTAATCCTGGACTGTAAACACCTATTAATGCAGCTCAAGTGTCTCTCTCTCCTACTCTTACACACACACACACACACACACACACACACACACACACACACACACACACACACACACACACACACACACACACACACACACACACACACACACACACACACACACACACACACACACACACACACACACACACACACACACACACCCCCAGCATGAGGACAGATGCTCACATAGTGTGTAGGTGTGTGTGTGTGTGTTCACCTATGTACTCGAAGACGTAGACGATGAAGAAAGGTGTGACCAGGTCGTTGATGCCCTGGACGTAGCCACTGGCTGGGTGTCTGATCGCCCAGATGAACAGGATCCTCTCAAAGATCTACATACACACACGCTGGGTTTCACACTCAAAACTACAAAACACACTTCACGCAAACACTCTGGAGTACTCAAAACCACTCAATAATTTACATTAAATATTGAATGTTCAAATGATCACACAATGTTATGTATTAAACATTGAGAGGAGGATGGAGGAGGATGGAGTTGAGGGTGTGTGTGTGTGTGTGTGCATGTAAAGCTGTCAGAGGTTAGCTTGTTTTCTTTTGCAATCAAACAACCCCACCCCTCTGCCCTATGAGTAGAGTCGAAACAATCCAAATTATTTACGACTTCTCATCTGTCTCTGGGGATGAACTCTCCCTGATTCTCTCCCTTCCTCCTTCACTCCCTCTCCCCCTATCCTCCTCCTTCTCCCCCTCTCTTCCGTCTCCCTCCTCCTCCTCCTCATCAAGTGAACAGACAGAGCTCAACAGCTTTAGGGTTGTTTGATTCGAATCACATTATCACCCGCAGGAAGAAGAGCAGAGAAACAGAGTGTGTGTCCATGCACTATGCAGTGTGTGTGTGCGTGTGTGTGTGGAAGGTGAGGCACCTCACCTCTTGGACAGAAGCTTGTTGAAAGAGAGGAATAAGGGGGTTAGTTCTTGGTATGTCAATGTGAATCTGGAGAGACAAGAACACATACACAGGCAGGTTAACTCTTCATCTGAGGAGAGGAGAGGGGAGGAGAGGGGAGAGAGACAATGCTGGTGAGTTGATTGTACTCCTGATTGAGGACAGGCAGACAAACAGACAGCGCAGGCGTTGTCCAGGACGATGGCGACCGACAGGGCAGCAGTGTGTGTGTGTGTGTGTGTCCTGTCTTACCTCCGTCACCTGGGGCTGCATTACCAGCCTGTCTGGACTCATCCTGGGGATGTCTATATGGATCTGATGGTGTGATACAATAGCTCAGATACTGACACACACACACACACGCAGGAAACATACACACACAGTCTCTGCACACACAGAGAGAAAACATATACACAAGCAAACACTCCTACATAAACACACACACACAGACACACACACAACCACATGTATGTGTCTGTGTGTGTGTAGCTGTTTGTCTCCACTGTGGTCCTGTGTGTTGACAGCAGCATGGAGAACCACTTATCACCAGATAACAGGATCAGTAATCCAGACCCAGCTTCTCTCTGGCTGAACACACACATACACACTCTCTTAGCTGGGACAGACAGGTGCTGGTAAAACGGGATTTGCACCATTCAGCCTGCAGACATGACTGCGTGTGCGTGTGTGTACCTGTCTGTACGTGTCCTGGTGGTGTTCGTCGTTGCGGGAGTCGTAGTACTGCTCTATGAAGCCAAAATACTCCTGTCTCTTCCTCTGCAGGGTGCTGCCCCTCCTCTCTGTGTTAGCAGGGAGGTACCCCTGAGAGGGGGGGGGAGGGGAGGAGGAGAGGGGGGAGGAGAGGGGGGGAGGAGAGGGGGGGAGAGGAAGAAAGGGGAAAGAGACAGCATATTAGCTTGAGTAGCAGATTCATCATAAAGATTTAAGAAAGATACACAGACAACTGCTGCAGACACACAGAGAGAGAGAAAGAGATACAGAGAGAGAGAGAGAGAGGGGGATACAGAGAGAGAGAGAGAGAGAGAGGGAGATACAGAGAGAGAGAGAGAGAGAGAGAGAGAGAGAGATACAGAGAGAGGTTTTGTGTTGTGATCATTATGTTGTTTTTGACTGGTATTGTTGATTTAAGGTTATCTGTTGTTGTGCTTCTAGCTTTGGCAATACAGTTGTAGTGACGGTCATGCTAATAAAGCTGAATTGAATTGAGAGAGAGAGACACAGAGAGAGAGAGATACAGAGAGAGAGAGAGATACAGAGAGAGAGAGATACAGAGAGAGAGAGAGAGATACAGAGAGAGAGAGATACAGAGAGAGAGAGAGATACAGCGAAAGAGAGAAAGAGATAAAGAGAGAGATAGAGATAGAGAGAGATACAGAGAGAGAAATACCAGCCATAAAGGACATCCTGAGTCCCTACCGGTCCAGTAGAACGTGCAACTGAGAATGTTTCGGTTCAAGTTCTCCAGTCAGGTTGTTCTGCAGTGACCTGTCTGGATTTAGTTACTTCCCTCCATGCTGTGTGTGTGCGCGCTCGTGTGTGTGTGCGTGCCAGATAATAGATGTTGTACTGCAGTAAACAACCAATCTCTGCCGCCTCCCTAACTCTCTCTCCTCCTCTCTCTCTCCTCTCCTCTCTCTCTCTCCTCCTCTCATCTCTCTCTCTCTCTCTCTCCTCTCTCTCTTATCTCTCTCCTCCTCTGCTCTGCTCTCCATCCTTTGAAAAATAAGCTGAAGGAATCAATTTGTGTAGTAAATGAAATCTTTATTTTCTAGCCAAGTACTGACAAACAAAAAATATTTTTACTTATGAGGAGTGTTTGAAGGAGCTTCTACTAGGATGCAGGATGGTGGTTGGTGTGTGTGTGTGTGTGTTTTGTTGCTGCTCTCTCCTCTGTGTGTGTGTGTTCCAGCTGTGTGTAGTCAGCAGGATAGAGAGGATTGATTGTGTGTTAAAAAGAAAGTCCACCCTTCAGTGCTCTGCTGACTCTAAGAGCTTCTCCCCCCCCCCCCCCTCGCACCCTCACTGATAATAACAGACAAGGTAGCTAGCAAATACAAGTTCATTGCAACTCCTATGAAATGCTTGGGTTGACTTGATTTGTCTCCCCTGCTTGACCAGTGACCGTGGTGCCGACAGTGAAGCGAATCTAACGCATTTCAAACGTGTAAATTCATCTGGGTAATTGATACTCTGCTCTGATTGGCCGTCCTGTGCTTCTTTCTAATTGGCTGACGTCTCTCCGATAACAGTTTCCTCTGACTGAAGCTCTACAGCGTTGCTAGGTTACAGCAACCGACGCACCAAAAAACAGATTAAACATGACCTGCAGAAGAAACAGTCAGCACCCCCCAACACACACCATATACCCACACACTCCAGGGGGCCTGGGGGGTACCTGGGGGGGGGGTACCTGGGGGGGGGGGGGGTACCTGGGGGGGGGGGGGGGTACCTGGGGGGCGGGGGGGTTTAATGAGTGGTGTCTGGGCGATGGCTGGTGCAGTCATTAGGCTGGAAAGAACAATAACTTAACGAGCAAACACCAAGCTTTCATGAATACATTAGCTGTGACCCGCAATTAACTCCATCCTCAGGCTGAGTCTGGTGTTTGTCTCTATAAATCACTGTGTGTGTGTGTGTGATGTTTGTTTGTGTGGTGTGTGTATGTGTATCTGTGCGTTTGAGTATTGTTTGTGTGTGTGTGTGTGTCAGGGTATCTACTTACTGATAGGAGCTTCCACGTGATTGGCCGAACCTGTCTTGGAATTCCAGACCAGCTAAGCTTCCGTAACTCGTCTGTAGAGAGACAGAACGTTCTAGAACACTGCTGATTTAAACACAGACACACAACGTTCTAGAACCCACAGGGAAGGTTCTGTTGAACTGGATACACATGGGAGGATCTAATATTGAACCTCCCTCCTCCTCTCCCCCTCCCTCCCCCTCCCTCCTCCCCCCCCCCTCCCCCCCCTCCTGGTTGAGCTGGTCTACTGAAGGCTGTCCAGTCAGACACACATCCAGGTTCACCCCTGCTGTGATGTCATCCTCCAAACACTAATACTACCTCTTCCTAGTGTGTGTGTGTGTGTGTGTGTGTGCGTAAGAACCTGGGCAGGTCAGTAAGAACCATGCAGCACTGAATCTCACTGGCCCTGCTTAATGAAACTATCTGCTCTGCTCCACACCTGGTCCCTGTGTGTGTGTGTGTGTGTGTGTGGATAGAGAAATACAGAGGGCAGAGAGAGACAGACATTAAGATAGAGAGGCCAGATATGTCTGTTATATGTGGTAAATATGTATACATAGAAAGACAGACAGACAGATAAGAGACAGAAAGAGAGGGAGGCAGGGGAGTTGAGCAGAGGGAGAGAATATTCTGAGACAGGGAAGAAAGATATGGAGGCAGGTAAAATGAGAGGGGGGGGGAGAAAGGGAAAAATGGAAGCATGGAGAGAGGGAGGGAGAAGTAGATAGGCAGAGCAACAGCACCCCCAATAGGAGACATGAGGGAGAGAACGTGAGAAAAGATAAAAGGCCAGGGTCAAATACAGAGGTAAGACAGGGAGGAGGAGAGAGAGAAGAGAGGAGAGGAGGAGAAGAGAGAGGAGGAGAGAGGAGGAGAGAGAGAGGAGGAGAGAGAGGGAGTAGAGAGAGAGTTGTATGACCAATCACAGAAAAGAGCATCACCATGGTTACAGATGTGTTTTGGTCATCAGAGAGACACTGATGTCACACACACACTCACATATATGATGGAAAACCTGACCCACAAACAAGGCTGCCATCAATCACACAGAGAGTGTTTTTGTGTGAGTGTGTGTGTGTGTGTTGATGGTTGAGGTACAAAAGAGACATACACCCCTAGAGGACAGTAGACTCATACATCTCTGCCACACTCACACACTCACACACACTCACACACACACACTCACACACACACCTCAAATGGTTGGTCTCCAGTGAAGTTCATATTTCTAGCTGTCATCATGTGAGGATCTAATATCCCAGACACAGCTCCATAACACCATAACTGTCAGCCCAGCCAGGACTCCTGACCGCTACACCCCCCTGACCCCCTGACCCCGACCCCACACCTACAGAACCCCCCCCCCCCCCCCCCAGGCTCGTACCCAGGTCTGTGTTGGGTCCGGCCAGGACCTGTCTGAACTTGTCGAGGCGCGACGCTTCCCTCTCCGTCATGACAGGCGTCCCGGAGGTGTTCTGGTCCGCCATGCGGGCCACCATGGGGATGAGGGGGCGGGGGGGCAGGGAGCGCTGCCTCTGCAGCGACGCTCGCTCCCCCTCCAGGTCTGCAGGACACACACACAGTCAGGACCAACTCTGGGATACAACACACACACACACACTAGGGTTAATTGTAACTGGAGGAGGGAGTGTGGGAGAAAGAGAGAGACAGAGAGAGAGAGACAGAGAGAGACAGAGAGAGAGAGACATAGAGAGAGACAGAGAGAGAGAGACAGAGAAGTGTAACTGACCTCTGGGTGAACCAATAGGAGCCTCGCTCTGTGACTTCATCAGACGTCCATCACTGTGCGCCTCAAACGTTGCCTCCTCCTCCTCCTCCCTCTCCTCTCCTAGCCGCTCCTCCTCCTCCCCCTCCTCCTCCTCCTCGGGACCCTCCTCCCCCCCACCCTTCTCCTCCTGCTCCTCTCTGGGGTCAGACTGGCTGTCGTCCAGCCTCTGCCTCTCCTGCTGCTTGGTGTGGTTCTCTATGACCTAGGAGACGCCACCACACACATCACATCCTGTCCTGCTGAGGCACAACTACCTACAACTACAATTAGTTCTGAAACTTTCCAGAACTTTATGGGATGCGTGGTGGAGCCGACCCACCTTGTTGGCCGTTTCCATGACGACCTGGATGTTGAGCTTGTCGGCTGCCATGGCGAGCAGCTGGTCATCGTCGTCGCCGACATCCCAGGCGTCGCTAGTGATGCTCTCAAACTCCTGGAACGTGGTGGCTTTCTTAGGTTTGGCGGGCGTGGTCTGTGGGGGTCTGGTGCCTGCTTTGATCAGGCTGGGGGAGGACAGAGAGAGAGGAGGAGGAAGGAGAGAGGGAATGATAGTTACACACAGAAACCTCTCTCTCTCTCTCTGTCTCTCTCTGTCTCTCTCTCTCTCTCTCTGTCTCTCTCTGTCTCTCTCTCTCACACACACACACACACTCCCACCTCCCTCCCACACACACACCTCTCCTTCCTCTCACACACACACACCTCTCCTATAGAGAACCTGTTTAAAAACAATCAAGTCACGAATCAAAACATTCCTGAAGGACAACTGAACAAAATCAGTTCAGTCACTTCATCTCAGATGGATCATTGTAAAACACGAGGGGGTGAGCAGATTAAATCACATTTTTAAAAGAACAGTTTGCGACAACCTCATTCCTTTGTGTATAAAAGCAATTCTTGGAAAAAGCTAATTAAAATTGACTTTTATTCCTTGTCTTTTCTTTGTAGCTTTGTTAGTCTCAGGTAGGCAGGTTCAGAGAGAAAGCACGTCCCATCACAGAAACAAAGACTTCCTGCTAAATCAATTTCTATTTTCACTTTTCAAGAAAAAAAAAAAGATGAAATGAAAATGAGGGTAAGTCCTCTGTTGAAATAACTACAGGTCTGTCCCCTATAATAACTATATCTTCTATATGTTCTTATATGTTCACTAAAGACTTGTGACTATCAGTCTGTCCCATAGTGCAGCTTCTCGATGGCTCCATATCCCTGCCTTACAGTAAACATCACAGAGAACTCTACAGAAGCCACCTGCTAAATGAATAGGCTTCACACAAGCAAACAGCCTTCACTCAGCATCAGAAAAGATCATAAAACACACTCCCTTCAGCCAGGAAACACCAGCGATGATCGTAACACCACACGTGATTCACTTCCTTGTTCCTGCATTCCACTCTGACCAATGGCCTTTCCCCAACCGGCCCAGCAGCTGAGTGGCTGAGACCTTTCACCTCACAAGCAAACAAGTCTTCACAGAGAGAGCGACACACACCAGCAAGACCAAAATGAAAGGTACAGGAATAGCATTGTCATGGCTACCTCCTGGTATAAACATGCCAAGCGTATCAACTGGATTTTCAGGTCAGATGAGCTGAGATGTTGCATAGAGAGTTCAACTCCCTGGATATGTGCCCATTATGTACCTCGTTCACTAACTGCAACACTGCTCTTTGAAGAGCCGCCAGGTGATCAGAGGTGAGGATGACTAAGGAGAATGATGGCATCTTGTCTGCTTCTCAAACAGGTGATCAACACAAGGCCACAGAACCCCATAGTGGCCTCTCAGAAGCGTCATAAACCCAGGTGTTCCATCTCCAGTGTGTAGATACACAAACTAACACTGTTTATAACGTGTAGAGCTGCCCAGTACCCAGTTTGTCATGTCAGGTATACAAAGGACTCATGAGGGTATATAGTTTATGGTTTATAGATGATGACAGACACTGGATAGCTATGTGGATGATGACATGTACGAGTATATAGTTCAAGGTAGACAGATTGGTACAGAATAGATATAGGTGGTTTAGAGTATAGAGTTTAATACAGGTAGAGTGTAATGTTTAGTGTATACAGATGTGTTCTGAACTTACTTGGCATGTAGTAGAGGGTCAATAGGAGGGTGTTGGGCTCCATATACATGCTGTATGCTGCGGAGAGGAGGACAAGATTAACCTGTTACATCGACGGACCGACTACCGCTTGGGATAGCTGTGGTACTAGGAACTGTCGACCAGAAATTCAGATTACAATCACTCTTTCCTCAACAATTAGTTAAGGAGTGGAAAGCTGTTTTAGCACTTGTTCCTAGTTGATGCTGGCAACACGGGTAAGGTGCCCCCATAGCAACCGTAAACATCATTCAATATTTACAGGGTCTCAGAGACGAGTTCTAGTTCGAACGAAACTAGCTCACTTGCTTTGCATCTAAAGACTTGACACAACCTGGTGTGTTTAACTGAAACTCAATAATACAGTTGGTTAACTAGCTAAATTACGTTTTTTGGTTAAAGAGTAGCTGTTAACACCGGCAACAGAAAAGTCTCGTTAGCTAGCTAATTAACTTCGTTAGCTAGACTACCATTCACTCAGCTCAGAGCTAATCACTCAGGCAGTTGGCTAGCTAGCTAGCTAGCATGATAGCTAAAAGAAGGTTCGAGTACATACCCAACTCGACAAAGTACCAGCGCATTTTTCCTGCGTTTTGTCAAAGCTAGATAATGTCACCGATTATCATATTACTACACAGAAGAGGCGATAGACTTAATCATAGAGTAAAACAATCAGGCATACTAGCGCGCTAGCTGGGTTCAGCTAATACAGCTAGTTAGCTAGCAAGTAGCGGCTAGCTTGGGAGATGGAACACGTCACTTACTTGCCAGGAACCTTTGCTGTGTTCCTTTTCCAGAATTGTTTTTTATTTCCGTCACTTGACATTTTTCTCCTGTGCCACAATGTTTCATATACTCCGCGGTCTGAGTGTTGTTACGGTTTCTGAAAGGTCTAATGTGTATTTATTTACACCAACTCCCCTCCTCCAGAACTCACAAGGCCGCCATGTTGGTGATGGCTGCGATCGCTGAGCAAAAGCTGCATGGATTGGCTGGCTCGACACTTCCGTGCCATTGCCCAATCAGAAGTGCGCTCCGCTTGTGGTGGAGAAAGTCGGTAGTGTCTGTGGCGGCTGTCACTGAACAGGCAACTGTCTGTGACTCTACTGCCGCAACAGTAACGGGACGGGTGATGATGAAGATGAGGAAGTTTGATTTAATGATGACGGTGAGTTAACTGTGTCTGAAATAATAATGTCATGTGATAAAAAATTGCTGATGTATTAAAAAAAATATATATATATCATAAGTATCGATTATTGAAGTTTACTAACTCCAGACAATTATATTTTAGTTATGTTCATGTGTGTGTCCTGTCCTGCCCATGCATTTAAATGTTTCCATTAAAAGTTGTATTCGTGATTCACGCTGCATCGCTGACGATGTGGTGACATCACCTTCTACTGCACCAATCAGGAGCAGCGGTCTTTAATAAGCATCTTCTTCTCTCATCCTCCAGCAGTCTTTAATAAGCAGCTCTTCTTCTGAAGCGTCTGCTGGCGTTCATCACCCCTCGCGCAGGAAAACAAGGCCGGAGGATTTACGAGCACAAAGTGGCTCCACTCTTCTCCCGCGCCTCCGTTTCTTGATCGCCTTGATCGCAAAGTCACCCCAGCACATTAACATTTCAATATAAATAAGCTTTTATGGTCGTCAAATAGATCTTGCTTTGGCGTCCAGGGTGAGAAAGACTGAGAGAGAGAGAAAGAGAGAGAGAGAGGGGTGGGGGGGTTATGTAAGGGTATCTCATTTACAGCTCCTCCAGTCACCTCCAGATGGAATTGATGATGGGATAAACAAGGGAATCCTGACAGCTGCAGGATGCTACAGGAAGTGATGTGATCTGCATGAGGGCATGCACGTGCTAGAGCCACAAAAGTGCTCTCATACAAAACATCTATTTTAAATATTTAAATATATATATATATAGATATATATGCTTTAAATATGTGTAAATATATATTCTAAAAAAATAAATATCTATTTAAAAGTACCAACTGACAAGTGACCAGGGTGGGAATATTGGTGTGTTTTAAACATTTGACGTCGAACCATCTTGCTCCTGTCGGATGGTGTTTTCTAAATGTACGTTACATTTTAACGTGTGTATATGTGAGTGTTGGTGAGTGTATATGTGTGTGTAAGTGTGTAAGTATGTGTAGGCTTTGTAAGTGTGTGGGTGGGTATGTGTGTATTGTGAAGACTAGAACTAAAATCCTGGCTTCTAATGATCAATCCTGTTTGACCTTTAAACCGACAAGACAAACTTTATTACACAATTGAGCTGTGAAGTGCTTTGGAAGAAGCAACCGTGGATTGCTTTTAACCTTATATTAATATATGTTTATTTCTACGTTGTTGGCATGTTGACACCTATAAAGTATGTTTTAAAATGATAAATTAATCATCTTGACTCAAGGATAAACTTAACAATGGCTCCCTCTGCTCGGTGCAATAGGCTGTAGCAGGCAATTAAATCTCACCCAGATACTCTGTCATACTGTACACACACACTCACACTGTATAATCTGATGGTTTACTTACTAATATTTCAAGACACCCCCCCCCCCCCCCCCCAAAAAAAAAAAAGACACGCCAAAAGTAATTTAAGTCTTTTACTTAAATTAACAAATTGCACATCACTTATATTTTATTCTTCTGACAGAAGTCATTGTTGTGTTTTTAAAAACCCTTTAGTTTGTACATTGTACAGTTTATAAACACCCCTGCCCCCCTCCCTGGCCTTAGGGAAGCAGCTTGGCCTCCATTGCAGAATGTGTGACAGCAGACAGGAATCATATACATCCATCGTTTACACACAGGTACAAATCATATAACGTCACCACACAGGGTCACATGACCACCAAGTCAACATGGCCGTCTCCACGACACGGACACCATTTTGGTTCACCGTATTAGTAACTGTATAGGTTTGTATACTGAACACTGCAATGTAGAAGACACTGTACGATGTTTTAACGAGACATCTTACTAGAACGGTAGCTGCTGATGTCACCACGATGAGTTTGTTATTGGTTGACCTTGAGAAGAGACAGTCATGTGACCAGCAAGCGCAGATACAGGAACCAATGAGGCGGTTTCAGGAAGTGAACAGCCGACCCATGAAGCGTGTCCATTCTTCACAACCCCGCCCATAACAGGAGGGGCTCCAAAAAGACATTAACAATAATAAGAAAAAACACTGACTTTAATTTGAGCAAACAGTAATCATAACATCATCTTTGAATATACGCTTTTTTCGAAAGCATTTGGCAAAAACCCAAAACAACCAACAATAACCAAGAAGCTTTGTGTGTTATCACTACATGAAACATTCTGTGCTTCGGTTAGAGTCGCCCCAACAGGAATGACCAGGACCCTGCATGTAGATTCAACATTAGTAACTTGGAAATCAACGTAAAGATTCAGGTGGGTGCGTTCAGAGATGATTCTCTCTGAAGATGACTTCAAACAGTCTAGTATAATTGATGTATTGCATTTTTTTACATTTAATTTATCACCTGGTCTAATCATTATGTGAAAACCTTCACAACAGTTTTAAACCCAATCTGGAATTCTGTCATTAGTATGTGTATGTATACAATTTATATACATATGTATATTATTTTGGGGGTAAGACACATTATCAACTGTACCAGAGTAAATATACTGCAGGTTTTCGTGAGTCAGAGCGACAGACTCTGACTCACTAGTAAGACGTCTACACTGATTGTGTAGACGTCTTACTAGTAAAGCACATCTCAAACACCCTCGATCAATTTACAAAAACACAGGAAGTGGTGAAAGCTTAGTTTGGCGTTACAACCCCACTGCTGTCTGGGAGAGAAAGTCCAGCTTTCATCCCAAACAGGACCGGGCAGAACACAGAAATACTTCTGATGACCCGGTTACCCCACGGTGAACACATGAACCGCAACATGACCTTTCACCTTCCAAGGTCATGTGATCATACCTCCGGGGGGTCCTGGGTGTTGTTAGACGAGCGACCGGTAACGGTTTTAACGGTTAGGACACGTGAAGACGTTTACCACAGGGATGAGCTGTGGTAGTCCTAACAGCCCAGTGCTCAGTTCTGACTGGAATAACACACACACACACACACACACACAAAGAAGCCTTAAAGGCACAATGTTCATTTCCACTGATGATGTCTGCACCTGTGCAGTTTTTGAAACGTAAAACAAACAAACTGAAAAGCAGATTCAGTTCCAGGTTCAAGGGTTCCAGTCACCTCAACATTTTTCATTTGGATGGAAAATAAAACCCCAGAATGTACTTTTAGGAGAGAGAGAGGGAGAGAGGCATGAACACGACAATGTCCCTCTCCCACTGTCTCCCTCAGCTGGTCTGGAGTCAGCTGTTCTGCTGTTGTACCAGAGAGAGCTCCGAGGATGATCTGAGCCTGGACCTGTCCTCCTCTCTTCCACTGGCTGTTTGGTACCAAAACAAAAACAATGTCTCGACGAAAGTAAAGGCATTTAAACCTTCTTCACAACAAACACCAACCTGTGGGAAAGACACCTGTTCTGAAGCATAGAGGCTGAGGTGAGCGTGTGTGTGTGTGCATAACTGTGTGTGTGTCTCCAGGGACAACAGCAGCTGTGGATCCTGACTGAAAGGTTCTGTGTGGGTTCTAATGGATACACAGTCACAGTGTACAGCACAACAGGAACGCAGTAACAGAAGCCAACATAAGCAGGTGGAACCGTAACACTGACGTACCACAGGAAGCAGGTGGAACCGTAACACTGACGTACCACAGGAAGCAGGTGGAACCGTAACACTGACGTACCACAGGAAGCAGGTGGAACCGTAACACTGACGTACCACAGGAAGCAGGTGGAACCGTAACACTGACATACCACAGGAAGCAGAACCGGTGAGATCAATAGATCAAGAGATGATCTGGTGAGTGGGAAAACACACTCACACACACTCACACTCACTCACACTCACTCACACGTACAGTAAGTGAGAAGGAACCAGGGAGATCCAGCCTCCTTGCTAGTGATGAGACGTCTTTGATATAAAAGTCCCTCTGACCCACCTTGTCGCACACGCAAACCACACACACACACACACACTCTCACTAACACACAGAGAGAGAGAGTGCACTATATCCTTCAAAGCAGGCAGATCCAGAGAGGGGGAGGGGCGTGCCGCAAATCTGAAGCCCATCCCGGGGCTCCCTTTCCCGGGGCTCCCTTAGTGGGACACGGCCAGCTAGAGTTCAGGGTTCCCTGGAGGCCTGCTGGTGGTCATGATCTTCATGTACTGGGTGAAGATGGCCTCGAAAGCCTCATCTCTGTGGATCATGGCTCCAAACACCAGAGGCTGGAGACCACAGGAGGGCAGAGGGATGATGTCAACAGGACTGGCTCGTCATGTAGGAGATTCTTTTCTACCAATAAACTATTTATTATTATTTATTTATACTTCAGAGATGGAAGAGGGGAAGAAAGAGGAGGGGAAGGGGGAGTCAGGTCCACCTACCTTCTGTGTGGAGGGAGTTGCTATGGAGATGCCCATCCCAGAACCAGGAAGAACAGACAGAACCTTGTACTGAGAGAGAGAAGGTACTAATGAAATTAGAAATCCACAAAAGAGCAACACAAAGACAAGATGGCAGTATTAGATTAGGTACAGGAGGAGTGACACAGACACAGACACACACACACACACACACACACACAGAGACACAGAGACACACACCTTCTGTATGTCAGTGATGTCCACCAGCTTGATGACTTTATTTTTCTTAGAGGGGCCAGATCTGGAGCTGGAGCTCTCAAAGCAGAGATAGCTGAACAGAGGAGAGGGGAGGGGGAGGGCAGGAGCAGGAGGGGGGGGGAGAGCAGGAGGGGGGGGGAGCAGGAGGGGGGGGGGAGAAAGAGGTTGAGTTGGATACTGTAATTCCCATTCTTTTGCCCATCACCAGGTACCCCTGACCCCTGTACTGACCCCTGTCCCCTGTACTGACCCCTGAACTGACCCCTGACCCCTGTACTGACCCCTCTGTGACGTAGAGCACTCCGTTTCTGATGTAGTCTGTGGGCATCTTCCTGTCTCTGTTGATCAGACAGCACCTCCAGCCGTTCTCACACACTGCAGAGAGAGAGCACTGTTAGCACACACACACACACGGTCTCTGTGTCCTGCTGCAGTAACCTGTCTCACCCGCCAGGGGGCGCTCCGTGTCCGGGAGGCTGAACACCTCGTGGAAGGCTCCCTTCTTGGTGCTGTGGGTGCGGGAGCTCTCTTCTTCTCTGGTCAGACCACACGGCACCGCAGCCAGACTGCTCCTGGACACCACCGGCTGGATCTGGAGACAGGAGGAGGAGGAGGAGGAGAGGGAGGAGAGGGAGGGAGGAGGAAGAGGAGGAGAGGGAGGAGGAAGGACGAAAGGGAGGAGGAGGAGGTGAGGAGGAGGAGGTGAAAGAGGAGGAAGAGGTGAGGAGGAGAAAGAGGAGGAGGTGAAAGAGGAGGAGGAGGTGAGGAGGAGGAAGAGGAGGTTGGGAAAGAGGAGGAGGTGAGGAGGAGGAAGAGGTGGTGAAAGAGGAGGAGGTGAGGAGGAGGAAGAGGAGGAGGTGAAAGAGGAGGAAGAGGAGGAGGTGAAAGAGGAGGAGGAGGTGAGGAGGAGGAAGAGGAGGAAGTGGTGAAAGAGGAAGTGAGGAGGAGGAAGAGGTGAAAGAGGAGGAGGTGAGGAGGAGGAAGAGGAGGAGGTGAGGAGGAGGAGGAAGAGGTGAAAGAGGAGGAGGAGGTAAGGAGAATGAAAATACTTCATCATGTTCTTTGACTATGACATCATGTCAACCAGGTACATCTCCTGTCTTCATCATCAATCTCATCAGCATCTTCACCTTTGGAGGCGGCGCCTCGTGCAAAGCGCAGAGCAAGTCCCCTTCTAGCCCCGCCCCGCCCACACACACACACACACACACACTCACACACACACAGGTTTCTGTTAGTGTGGACGTCTAGAAATCCCCCTCCTCTACTCTCAGTGGCTCCCTCTGCAGGTGGGGAGGGGCATGGCGGGGAGTTAATGCGCTGGGGGGGGGGGGGGTGGCTACAGATAACCATTCAGCCAATGAGGGCATGCTGCTGGATGCTGGGACTTCCTGTTAGCATGCTCTGGCAAGCAAGGCCCCCTGGGAAGGATGTTAGTATACACTTGTTAATAAGCACCTGTTACTAGTATACACTTGTTAATATGCACCTGTTACTAGTATACACATGTTAATATGCATCTGTTACTAGGAGATTACATATATAGATGAAGAACGCTGTCTTTAGAAAATCTTACCAGATGATTTTCCTTGAGGGTGAGAAAGGATTGATCTTACAGAGTTAGATTACAACAAAGTACTAAAATATAGTTCAAGAGGAGTACTATGGTTCTAGTTTGGCCTAGTCCAGGTCTTCTAGGGTTCTAGGCTAGTCCTTGATAGTTCTTGGGGATGGAACATCATTCTAGAGCGGTTCTAGAGGTATGTTCTAGTCTAGTCAAGGTGTGCTAAGAGCCTATTTAGTCCTTGTTAAAGGTACATTGTTCTAGAGTTTGTAGCGAGGGGTCTAATCTACTCCAGGTAACCCTACAGGACTAAAACACCTGTACTTTCACAAGGGCTACCAACTCTGTCCCACCCACACACCCACACACCCACACACACACACAGTCTGAGGTAAGCTGGTGCACACACAGGTACTAGGTAACAGTCTCTCCCTACCTTCTCACAAGCAGACAGCTGAGAGAGAAAAACAGAACATGTGGCGGTCACTACAGCCCCCCACACACACACACACACACACACACACACACACACACACACACAGTAGAACACACACACAGTAGAACACACACACTTTCTCTCTCCTTATCCCTCTCGCTGTGTTCTTCCCTCTCCCCTTATCCCTCCCTTTGGCTCTCTCTCTCCCTCCATACCCCTCCCTCCCTCTCTGTCTCTCTCCCTCCATACCTTTCCCTTTTGCTATCTCTCTCTCCCCCCTACCCCTCCCTCCCTCTCTCTCTCTCCCCTCCCCTCTCTCTCTCCCCCCACCTCTCTCTCTTTCTCCCCCCCTCCCTCTCTCCCACCCTCTCTCTTTCTCTCCCCCCCTCCTTCTCTCTCTCTCTCTCTCTCTCTCTCTCTCTCTCTCTCTCTCTCTCTCTCTCTCTCTCTCTCGGGTGGTCTCAGCCTAATCTGTGTCAGATGATTACAGTATGTCTCTGTGTGTGTTGGCTTAAGTTTGTGTACGTGTGTGTGTGTGTGCATGCGTACGTGTCTGCGTGTATGTGTGTGTGTATGTGCTTTGTGTGTCTGCATGTGTGTGTATGTGCTTGGTGTGTCTGCATGTGTGTGTGTGCTTGGTGTGTGTGTGTGTGTGTGTGTGTGTGTGTGTGTGTGCTTGGTGTGTGTGTGTGTATGTGCTTGGTGTGTGTGTGTGTATGTGCTTGGTGTGTGTGTGTGTATGTGCTTGGTGTGTGTGTGTGTATGTGCTTGGTGTGTGTGTGTGTATGTGCTTGGTGTGTGTGTGTGTATGTGCTTGGTGTGTGTGTGTGTGTGCCTCACCCTCCGGGACCCCACGGTGGCGTTGGAGCGTTCCTTGAGCTGGGGGTCTGTGGGAAGCAGGTTCCACACCATGTACGGAGTGTCGTACTTGTCTCTCAGCTTGGGACAGCTCTTAAACAGGAAGTCAACGATGAAGAACTTGACCCCAGCATACAGGCCTGGAGGAGGGAGGGGGAGGGATGGGGGGAGGGAGGGTGGGGGGGGGGGGGGGGGGGGGAGGGAGGGACGGACAGGTGGGGTAAGATACAGTAAGATACAGTAAGATACAGTAAGACACAGTAAGATACAGTAAGATACAGTGAGATACAGTAAGATACAGTGAGATACAGTGAGATACAGTGAGATACAGTAAGATACAGTGAGATACAGTGAGATACAGTAAGATACAGTAAGACACAGTAAGATACAGTAAGACACAGTAAGATACAGTAAGATACAGTGAGATAAAGTGAGATACAGTAAGATACAGTAAGATACAGTGAGATACAGTAAGATACAGTGAGATACAGTAAGATACAGTAAGATAGGTAAATAGAGAGAAATTGAAAGAGAGAAAGAGGGAGTGTCTGTGTGCAACCGACCATAGATTCACTTTAAACAGGAATTCAATATTTACCATGTTACGTAATACTCTGGGCTGTGTGTGTGTGTGTAAGAGACAGAAAGACTGTTTGTGAGAGACTGTGTGTGTCTCTGTGTGTGTGTGTGCCTGCATGTGTGTGTGTGCCTGCGTGTGTGTGTGTGCCTGCGTGTGTGTGTGTGCCTGCGTGTGTGTGTGTGCATGTGTGTGTGTGTGTGCATGTGTGTGTGTGTGTACTCACCCATCATGAAGCCCACCAGTTTGTAGGGCAGCAGACAGGAGGAGATGAAGGCCACCCACAGAGACACGTAGAGCTTCTGGGTGATCTCAGGCTGCACCCACATGAACAGGCTGACACACACACACACACACACACACACACACACACACACACACACACACACACACACAGACACACACACACAAACACACACAGACACACACACACACGCAGACACACAAACACACACACACAGACACACACACAAACACACAAACACACATGCAGACACACACAGAAACACAAAGACACACCCAGAGAAAGATGTAAGATTGAATCTGTTGTCTACAGGTAGTTTATTCAGTGTTCATGGACAGTCTAGACAGTCAGACACTAAGTTGTCATGTCTACTCCTGCAATCTCTCACAATGTCTCATTCAACTGTACAATCTTTCAATGATTTACTGACTGTGATTCAATGATTTACTGACATTGATTACATTATTTGAAACAGTGATTCCGTGACAGTCATTTAGTGATACAATGATTCATTAGTCAAGTGATTCAATATTCAAGTGATTCAGTGACACATCGTGGTGAATCACTCTGACTTACTTCTTAATTTTCTCCAAAACGTCGGCCATCTTCCCAAAAAGGTTCTGGGACACGAGAAAACATATAAGCACCAAGTGACATCATCATGAACATTAAATACTGTGTTCTAGCGGGGGCAGGATCTGGTAGGGTATCTAGGTAAGGTAGGTTAGGGTACATGGTGGGGTACATGGTAGGGTTAGGTAAGGTAGGTTAGGGTACATGGTGGGGTACATGGTAGGGTTAGGTAAGGTAGGTTAGGGTACATGGTAGGGTACATGGTAGGGTTAGGTAAGGTAGGTTAGGGTACATGGTGGGGTACATGGTAGGGTTAGGTAAGGTAGGTTAGGGTACATGGTAGGGTACATGGTAGGGTTAGGTAAGGTAGGTTAGGGTACATGGTGGGGTACATGGTAGGGTTAGGTAAGGTAGGTTAGGGTACATGGTAGGGTGTGGGTAAGGTAGGTTAGGGTACATGGTAGGGTGTGGGTAAGGTAGGTTAGGGTACATGGTAGAGTACATGGTAGGGTTAGGTAAGGTAGGTTAGGGTACATGGTGGGGTTAGGGTACCTGTGCTTTCTGCGCTACATCGAGGACCAGCTGGAACTTCTCAGACACGGTCAGGTCTTCCTTCGGAGGCTCCTACAGGGGAGAACAACATGGGTCACTGCACCACGCCTGCACAGGAAGTAGAAACCTCCACTTCCTGTGGAGATATGGATGGACAGGAAGTGGCATGACGCGAGTGGTTCTTACCACTGGCTCTGAGACTTCAGGTACAATACTCCACTGAATTCTCCATCCTCTGGAGAGAGATAGATGGAGAATGAAACTTTGAACTTTCCAAAAGGATCATCAAAACCCTGCTCCATTCTACATTTAGTCATTTAGCAGATGCTCCTATCCAGAGCGACTCTAGTAACATCATCATCACATTACCACGTCACAAAGGGATGACATCAGGACATGGTCACGTGACCCGGGGGAGGAGGTTACATGGTCACGTGACCCGGGGGGAGGAGGTTACATGGTCGACCCGGGGGAGGAGGTTACATGGTCACGTGACCCGGGGAGGAGGTTACATGGTCACGTGACCCGGGGGAGGAGGTTACATGGTCACGTGACCCGGGGGAGGAGGTTACATGGTCACGTGACCCGGGGGGAGGAGGTTACATGGTCACGTGACCCGGGGGAGGAGGTTACATGGTCACGTGACCCGGGGGAGGAGGTTACATGGTCACGTGACCCGGGGGGAGGAGGTTACATGGTCACGTGACCCGGGGGAGGAGGTTACATGGTCACGTGACCAGGGGTCACCATGGTTACCTGGAGATGAGGTAGTTGAGGGAGAGCCAGGAACAGCAACATGGGGATGGCCCAACCATGCCACGCTGCGTTCATGTAGATCTGACACACACACACACACACACACGTCAAGTAACAGGAGAGGGAGGGAGGGAGGGGGAGGGAGGGAGGGAGGGGGGGAGGGAGGGAGGGGGGGAGGGAGGGAGGGGGGGAGGGGGGGAGGGAGGGAGGGAGGAGGGAGGGAGGGGGGGGGGAGGGAGGGGGGAAGGGGGGAGGGGGGGAGGGAGTAACAAGAGAGAGTAACAGGATAGAGAGATACTCACAATGAATGCAAAAGCAGAGGTGTAGACAGAGTGCCAGCTGGACAGGGCCGACAGGTTCCTCATGAAGTTGGTGACCGGACGAGCCCCTCGCTCTGAAACAAGCAGGCGGGGTGAGAGACTGCCTCTAGAGGCAGGCTGGGTGAGAGACTGCCTCTAGAGACAGGCTGGGTGAGAGAGAGACTAGATGATGAACACAGGAAGTGGTACTTACTGAGTCGCCTCATGTTCTCTGTTAACCTGGGAGAGGAGAGAGCAGAGAGAGAGTTACACCATGTTCTCTGTTAGCCTGCGAGAAGAGAGAGCAGAGAGAGAGTTACACCATGTTCTCTGTTACCCTGGGAGAGGAGAGAGCAGAGAGAGAGACATGCTCTCTGTCTGGGGAGGAAGCACACACAGCAGACTAGAGGGTGCAGGTTCAAACCCCCCAGTATGTTCTGGATAAAGGCGTCACCAGCAGGAGAGCTCTGGACATAAGGATGCAGTTCTGCTGTCCCACCAGCAGAAACACTGTGATACACAGCAGGCTGGAGATCCAGACCAACTGACCTGTCTGACTGTCTGTCTCCCTACCTGTCTGTATCTGAAAACACACACCACATGCTCTCCTCTCTTTCTGTTTCTTTCTCCTTACCCCCAGTCCTGCCTCCCGCCCTCCCCCTGCCCTCCCGCCGTCCCCCTGCCCTTCCCCCTGTCCCCTTTCCTCCCCTTGCCCTCCCCCCTGCCCTCCCCTTGACCCCCCCCTGCACTCCCCCTGCCCTCCCCCTGCCCTCCCTCCTCACCTCTTGGCACTGAGTGGCTCCTCAGTCTCCACAGCGCTCTCCTCTGGCTGGAAGTGGAAGTCCTCCATGTACACGCCCACTCGCTCACACAGCCACTTCTGCAGCCGCGAGCACACACCTCCCCTACGGGCAGAGAGAGAGAGAGGGGGGAGAGAGACAGAGAGAGGGGGATAGAGAGGGGGGGGATAGAGACAGAGAGAGAGAGAGAGAGAGAGAGAGGGGGGGATAGAGAGAGAGAGAGAGAGAGAGAGAGAGGGGGGGGGGGGGGTAGAGACAGAGAGAGAGAGAGAGAGAGAGAGAGAGAGAGGGGGGGTAGAGACAGAGAGAGAGAGAGAGAGAGAGAGAGGAGAGAGAGAGAGAGAGAGAGAGAGAGAGAGAGAGAGAGAGAGAGAGAGAGAGAGAGAGAGAGGGGGGGGGGGGATAGAGACAGAGAGAGGGGGCATTTGGTTAGCTCGACAGTTAACAGTGTTTCAATCAGGTCAACCTAAATCAGTCACCAAGCCCCAACCACCCACACACATGCTTCTTGGAGCACCAAAGGGCTGTCTGCCCTAGATTAGTTGATCTACAAATGTAGCCCATTTCCATAAATACCACCCTCCATTCCACCAATCTGCAAATACAGTCTGACCGCTTGGTTGACACACACACACACACACACACTCTTCTCACCTGCACCATTGGCAGAGGTGGGCGGGGCTTTCCTGGGGGGGAGGGGCGGAGAGTCTTCCAACCTAACACAACACACACATACACACACACACACACACAGGCTCCTTGAGGAATTGTGCCAGCAGGCTGTTGAGAAGTCTAAATATAATCAGAGGGAAGGAGGAGAGAGAGGGAGATAGAGGAGGAGGGGAGGGAGAGAGATGGGGGGAAAGAGAAGAGAGAGAGGAGAGATGGATCATCTCTCTCACCTGGATTTGAGGACCTCGTTCATCTTCTGCTCTAGGTCCAGTCTCCGTCCTCTCTCTCTCTCCAGCTCCTGTTTCAGTGTGTCAACATTGATCTCCTCCCTTAACTTCCTCAGCTCCTCCTCTGGGCCACACAGACACACACACACCACCATCATCATCATTAGTACTATAATCGTTACTATGACATCGTCATCATCTGTGTGTGTGTGTGTGTGTGTGAGAGAGAGGTTGCAGGGTCAGGGAGGGTTAAGTAGCTTAGTGGTGTCCTGTTAGTAAGCCTATTAGAAACACAGCTGACTGGAGAACTGCATTGTGGGATAGCAGAGTCGACACACCTCTGGGTTTCACATTCCTAAGCTGATCCCTCCATCTCTCTCCATCCCTCTCTCCTCTCCTCCAGCCCTCCCTCTTTCTTCCTTCTAACTGAGGGAGTCCTCAGACAGTCATGCACTGTTACTCCTCATGTCATCATCTGACCAACAGCTACACAGAGGCTCTACACACACCCGCAAACGGAAAAACTTTAGAGAGATTGAGACAGAGATAGCAAGAAATAGTAGAGGGATAGCAAAGATAGACAACAAGAGAGATAGAGATAAAGAGAGCTAAAGAGAGAGAGATAAAGATAGCTAGAGAGACAGAGAGAGAGAGAGAGAGAGAGAGAGAGAGAGAGAGATAAAGAGAGCTAGAGAGAAAGAGAGAGAGAAATAAAGAGAAAGAGAAGAGAAGAGAGAAGAGAGAGAAGAGAGAGAGAGAGAGAGAGAGAGAGAGAGAGAGAGAGAGAGAGAGAGAGAGAGAGAGAGAGAGAGAGAGAGAGAGAGAGAGAGAGAGAGAGAGAGAGAGAGAGAAAGAGCTATCTTACTCAGGTTGCTCTTGTGACTCTTGATCCTGTCAGCTACTCCATCAAACAGCAACTCTACATCCTGGTTACTGAAGTCCATCTCTCTCACACACACACACACACGCACACACACACGCACACACACACGCACACACACACACACACACACCAGCCCAGCTCCAGTCCTACTGGGCCCGGCGGCTCCTCTGGATCCAGGAGATCATGTAGCTGTGATCACATCCATCCCAGCAGCACAGCAGCACATGTGGTCGTCCTGAGCTCTCTGGGTCTGCTGCTCCGGATGGCAACCAGACCTACTGAGGTCAGGCCAGCACACACACACACACTTTGGCCATTGTGTGTGTGTGTGTGTGTGTAATCTGCTGTTTAAAGAACACAGATGAAAGCTAAAGTACAGTGTGAGCTCCAGCTGAGACAAAGACTCCTTTATCTGGAGAAACCTGCTGCCTGCCCCTCTCTCTCTCTCTCTCCCTCTCCCTCTCTCCCTGGCCTCTCTCTCTCTCTCCCTCTCTCCCTGGCCTCTCTCTGGTAGGGAGAACAGGAAGCAGCATAGCAGGGAGGCTACATGCAGCCTCAGCTACACAGCCTTACATCATTTACATTTAGTCATTTAGCAGACACTCTTATCCAGAGCGACTTACAGTAAGTACAGGGACATTCCCCTGAGGCAAGTAGGGTGAAGTGCCTTGCCCAAGGACACTTCACATTTGACACGGCCGAATCGAACTGGCAACATTCAGATTACTAGCCCGATTCCCTAACCGCTCAGCCACCTGACTCCCACACCATCATTGGTGCTGTGTCCCTTAACACACACAATCCTGCAGCCAGAGAGCAGGGGAGGAGAGGGAGGAGAGGGGGAGGAGAGGGGGAGGAGAGGGAGAGGAGAGGGGGAGGAGAGGGAGGAGAGGGGGAGGAGAGGGGGAGCAGGGGAGGAGAGGGAGGAGAGGGGGAGGAGATGGGGAGGAGAGGGAGGAGAGGGGGAGCAGGGGAGGAGAGGGGGAGGCGGGGGAGGAGAGGGGGAGGAGAGGGGGGAGGAGAGGGTGAGCAGGGGAGGAGAGGGGAAAAGCAGGAGAGAGAGAGGAGAAGATGAGAGAGGCAGAGAGAGGGGGAGATGAGAGAGGCAGAGAGGGGGGAGATGAGAGAGGCAGAGAGAGGGGGACATGAGAGAGGCAGGTGGCTGAGCGGTTAGGGAAGCGGGCTAGTAATCTGAAGGTTGCCAGTTCGATTCCCCGCCAACCAAATGACGTTGTGTCCTTGGGCAAGGCACTTCACCCCTGCTTGCCTCAGGGAGAATGTCCCCTGTACTTACTGTAAAGTCGCTCTGGATAAGAGTGTCTGCTAAATGACTAAATGTAAATGTAAATGTAGGCAGAGAGAGGGGGACATGAGAGAGGCAGAGAGAGGGGGACATGAGAGAGGCAGAGAGAGGGGGACATGAGAGAGGCAGAGAGAGGGGGACATGAGAGAGGCAGAGAGAGGGGGAGATGAGAGGCAGAGAGAGGGGGAGATGAGAGAGGCAGAGAGAGGGGGACATGAGAGAGGCAGAGAGAGGGGGAGATGAGAGAGGCAGAGAGAGGGGGAGATGAGAGAGGCAGAGAGAGGGGGGAGGAAGATGTTTTCCTGTGTGTTCTACTGTGTGGTTTCACACCGCTACCATGTGTGTGGAGGTAGCAAAGACCTACTCACGCTGTAGGCTGTGCCAATAACCCTACCTAACAAAGCACTCTCTGTCCTGCTCACACACAATCCTATTACCCGGCCGTGTTGCTGACGTGGGGAGAGAGAGCTGTTCTGACAGGGAACCACAGACCTGCTGTCTGACAACAACAACTTCTGTAAGAGTTCTATAACCCTGCATGACCTTGTCTATCAGAGAGGAGAGGAGAGAGGGAGGAGAGGAAGGAGGACAGGAGAGGGTAGGAGGAGGAAAAGGGGGAGGAGAGAGGAGAGAATAGCTAATGGATTCTCATGGTCCAGTGCTGCACAAGTAAAATGAAACCACAAATAGCAGAAGAGATAGAGATTGGGAAGAGATAGAGAAAACAAGAGAGGAAGGGAGAGAGAGAGGGATAGAGAGGGAGAGAACGACAAGAGCTTGTTAGATGAAGTCTAAGAGGAACATGGATTCCCTCTCAGTGTGCTCTCAACCTAGCATGTCCTCTCTCCACACAATCCAACACATGGCAGCTCAACATAGAGCAGCTCAACATAGAGCAGCTCAACATAGAGCAGCTCAACATAGAGCAGCTCAACACATGGCAGCTCAACACATGGCAGCTCAACATAGAGCAGCTCAACATAGAGCAGCTCAACATAGAGCAGCTCAACACATGGCAGCGGGTGTGGTTGTTTACTCACGCAGGAAGTGCTTCTCCAGTAAGGCTATCTCCAGGTGACCCTTGACCTCGCTGAGACGGTCAGACTCGGTCCTCTGGAAGTCCTGGATGGCAGCAGCCATGAGAGCTCCCGAACCAGCCTGCACACACACACACACACACACGCACACGCGCACACACACGTGTACATGCAGACACAGAAGAAAACTTTTTTTTAAATATACACTATGAACACTCTAAGCAAACACTATCAACAAACTCTAAGAAAACACTATGAACACACTCTAAGAAAACACACAATCAGAGATGGGAAATAAAGTACAAATACTTTGTTACTGTACTTAAGTATATTGTTCTGACAACTTTTTACTTTCACTCCTTACATTCACTCCTTACATTACACAAATATCTGTACTTTCTACTTATTACATTTTAAAGCCAGGCTCGTTACTTTCGTTTTAATCTGTATTTGGTGCATGATCATTATTATTTCTTGACATTGCACGTTTCTCCTGGCTATCACACACAAAACACTAGCTGTTAGTCTACGAAGCAGAAGGCAACAACAAAAAAGTTCTACTTTTTTTGTTTCCTGTTTAAAAATAATCTAAAAAAGGTTTGCAGGAGTACTTGATGAGGACTTTACTATACTCTACTGTACTCTATTGTGCTCTTCTCTGCTTTAATCTACTCTGTTTTAGGACTTCTCTGTTCTCAAGGGCAACCCCTCCTGTCCTCTAATCTAAGTGTGAAAATAAAAATACTAAATACAAAATAACGTTTGAAAGTTTCCAAATTTTTTTGTTGAAAAAATATTTTGAAAAAGTGATGTGTTGCGTGTATCAAAGAATTTAGATGTATTTATTTTTTACATTGTGAGAATCTTTTTCCCCCAATTGTTTTTGAAAGGTTGAAAAAATATTTCCAAAAAAAGGTTTGCATCATTGATGAGGACTCTACTGTACTCTACTGTACTCTATTCTATTATGTACTCTATTGTACTCTACTGTACTCTATTGTACCCTGCTCTTATCTACTCTGTTTTAGGCTTCTCTATTATCCTCCCTTCTCCTCCTCCCTTCTCTCTCCTTTCACTGTGTGAAACAAAAGTATTGAAAGGTTGAAAATATATTTTCGAAAAAGTATGGCAAGGATGATTTTTGATGTGAGGTCCAACAGACAGTACTAGTAATGGATGCTTTTTACTTTAGTATATGTCAGAGCCCATACTTATTTACTTTAACTGAGAGAAAGTGTAGTCAGCACTTCAACCTTTACCAGTCTTTTAGAACATGAGTATCTGTACTTCTACTTGAGTGAAGGATGTGTGTACTTTTGCCATCTCTGCACACAATATGCATACTGTCCACACCAAACTCCACACACCACTCAAACACACTCCACATACACACATCACTGTCAAGACACACCGCACTTCACACACACTATCATCACAAACACACTATCAACACAAACACACTCCACACACAAACACACACTATCAACACAACAGACGTGACTCACAGGGCTGGACGGATTCCCTCCTGGGATGAAGAGCGAGGAAGAGAGGAATTCCTTCTGCCCTCTAATCTAGCAGCAACAACACTGATGACTCACAGCGCTGACTAAGGACGTCACACACACCATGCAGGCGGGTGTGTGTGTGTGCGTGCATGTGTGCAAACGAGACAGAGGAATAGCTGAAGAAAACACCAGATGAACGGAGGAACAATAGATGGAAGAAATGACGACAGAGAAATAACGGCAGAGTGAGACGGAAGGAGAGGACAGGAGAGGAGGAGGGGAGGAAGAGGAGGGGAATGAGAGGAGAGGAGGGGGAGGAGGGGAATGAGAGAGAGGAGGGGGAGGGGGAGAGGAGAGGAGAGAGAGCTGCAGTTGCTTGTGTGAGCCAATGCAGGTTCAGCATACCAGCGATCAAGAGTAGGGTGTCCTTTAACTGACACACACACACACACACACTCTCTCTGCAGCAGCTTTTCTCCCTGCAGCCAGCCAGGCACACACACACACACACACAGCAGGTCTCATTGTATTGTTCTGTAATCTTTTGAATATCAAGACAGAGAGAGAGAGAGAGTCAGAGAGAGAGAGGGAGAGAGAGAGAGTCAGAGAGAGAGAGAGAGAGAGAGAGAGAGAGAGAGAGAGAGACTCCTTGTTTAGAGACATCAAACAGAGCTTTCAGGGTTCTCAGAGAATGGAGAAATGATAGGTGTGACAGGGGAAGAGAGAGGGAGAGGGAGGGAGAGGGGGAGGGGAGAGAGGAGGCTGGGAGAGAGGGAGGGAGAGAGAGTTCCAGGAGAGAAGCATCTCTCAGAGAATGCGTGTGTGTTGGTAGCTGGGTTATTCTTGGTTTCCTGACTGTGACTCACCACTGCTGTACTGAGGGTGATATTTATCCCAATCTCTGACAGAGAACACACACATAGACATGAACAAGATACACACACTTACACACACACACCCTGTTTGTATATTCCCACACAGACACACCCAGACATGTCTTGCCCCTGCAGTCTCAGAATCCTAACCCTACACTGAGGGATAGCAAGGAGTGTGTAGTGTCATGCTCCTCCTTCCCCTCATCCCTCCACCCCCTCATCCCTCCTTCCCCTCATCCCTCCATCCCCTCATCCCTCCTTCCCCTCATCCCTCCTTCCCCTCATCCCTCCTTCCCCTCATCCCTCCTTCCCCTCATGCTTCCATCCCTCATCCCTCCTTCCCCTCATCCCTCCTTCCCTCATCCCTCCTCCCCTCATCCCTCCCTCCCCTCATCCCTCCCTCCCCTCATCCCTCCATCCCCTCATCCCTCCTTCCCCTCATCCCTCCATCCCCTCATCCCTCCTTCCCCTCATCCCCTCCTTCCCCTCATCCTCCCTCCCCTCATCCCTCCTTCCCCTCATCCCTCCATTCCCTGTAGTCAGAGCAGCAGGAGTGGGCACATGAGTGAGTAAACACATTCAACACGTGTTCATTAACCAGCTTCCTGTAATCCTCTCTACCAATGATGAAGCTCATTAGACCAGCCAGGGAACACACACACACACACACATACACTCTTACTCACACACATACACACTCACTCTCTTACTCACCCACATGCACAAACCTCTCTGTTGTGTACTTGTATTCATGCTGGATTGATAGAAAGATCAAAACTCACTTCTGAGAAGAAAACACGTGAGTCAACACCACAGGTCTGTGTGTGTGTATTTGCCAGTCAAACCTTTGTGAGAAGCATCAAAGGTAAAAAGGCCCAGCATGCAATGCCCGACACACACTCATCCCTGCCCTTAACCTGCCTGACACACACACACTCATAGACACACCCACACACACTCATAGACACACACACACACTCATAGACACACACACACACTCATAGACACACACACACTCATAGACACACACACACTCTTTCACACACACACCCACTCACTTACAGGATCTCTCAGGTCCTCCACCTCTCTGGGAGGGGGGCGTGTCCTGGGGGGCGTGTCCTCCACCTCTCTGGGAGGGGGGCGTGTCCTGGGGGGCGTGTCTTCGTTGTCGGAGGCGTTGGGCGACTCCCCCAGGTCCAGGATGTCGTCCCTCTTGTTTCCTCTGAAGCGGATCTTGTCCAGGCGCTTCAGCATGGTGCTCAGCCAGGCCCGGCCCGGCCTTACCTTGGCATGGTGTACGGCAAGCCTGCAGGGACACACACAGCTGCTCACACAGCTGCTCACAGAGCTGGGGGCAGTCGCTCTGTCACACTCCTGCGCCTCCCTCACACACTGGGCCCCCACAGCCTCCCTCACACACTGGGCCCCCACAGCCTCCCTCACACACTGGGCCCCCACAGCCCCCCTCGCACACTGGGCCCGCACAGCCCCCCTCACACACTGGGCCCCCACAGCCCCCCTCACACACTGGGGCACCCACAGCCCCCCTCACACACTGGGCCCCCACAGCCCCCCTCACACACTGGGGCACCCACAGCCCCCCTCACACACTGGGCCCCCACAGCCCCCCTCACACACTGGGGTACCCACAGCCCCCCTCACACACTGGGCCCCCACAGCCCCCCTCACACACTGGGCCCCCACAGCCCCCCTCACACACTGGGCCCGCACAGCCCCCCTCACACACTGGGCCTTGATGCAAACTCCCACGGACACACTCGTCCACACACACACACACACACACACACACACATTAAAACACACACACAGAAGCGAGCAGATCTCTGTAGCTTTCATCTCCATGACTTGATCCATTCAGCTGAACACACACCTCTATCCCTCAACACAATATCATCACTCTCACTAATGGATGGAGGATAATGGGTCATACCGACAGGAGACGCAACACACACACACACACACTACCACACACACACACCACACATACACATCCTGCTAACCTGAAAGGCTTTCACTCCTAACTCATTAAGATTTAACAGACTCTGGATAAAGAGACCAGCTGAGTGACTCTAATGACACAACATGACTTCCTTCTCTGTAGCACACCTCACAGGAGGACTAACCCTGCCTGACCCCAGCTCCAACCCTGAGCCTATTCCTGACCCCTAACCCCAGCTCTAACCCTGACCCTATTCCTGACCCCTGATGCCATCTCTAACCGTGACCCTATTCCTGACCCCAGCTCTAACCCTGACCCTATTCCTGACCCCTGACACCAGCTCTAACCCTGACCCCTGACCCTGGTCCTAACTCTATCCCTGGCCTAGGTGTGTCGAGGGAGTCATGAGTGTGTGTGAGCACGTTCACATATGTTGGGGTGGGAACCGTAGTCAGAATGACACAGTGTGTGTGTGTGTGTGTGTGTGTACTTTGCTCCAGTCACCACCTCAGTTCTTGCTAGTTAGTCCTGTTAAACCGTGCTGGAACATGCTACAGTGTCAGCTGTGTCTGGTTGTTATGACCCCTGCGCGTGGTTTACAATCACAACCGAGGATTGAGCTCATCACCCGGCCTGCAACTCTACGTTAACCACGTTATCGTGGCCCCGTGACAGCTCCTTCCTACTGACACAACCAATCCTGCCCGCGTGCCCCAGGGACGGCGGGGGCGTTGAGGAGGCGACGGTGACTGCCATTGGTTTCGCTGTCAACAACGACAGCTTAGGCCTGAACTTAAGCACGGCTTGTAAACAGCTTGTCATTAATCAATATACACCCGCGATCACTGACAACGTGACAGTAGAGACTTTGCAGCATGCGTGAGCAACAGTCTGTCTCACAATGTTTGAGTCCGCGGGGGGTTTCCATCACGGGACTCATTTGAACTATTAAACCTTGTCATGTGTTCCGCCTATCAATACAGTTTTTCAGCTCGTTTTCACGTCTGTCAACACATGATTAGACTACGCTGTAACATGCCATCAACTGTCATCATAAAATTGCCTACGACACATCTGTTTATGAAAATATTCCTAATCCGCAGTTGGCATTAAATGACCTACCTAGTCTAAAACAAACAGGCCTTTTTAACACGATCAGTTAAATGATTGTAAGAAAAACGACATCTTACCCAGCACGTAAATCGTAGCGAAGTTTCATTAACACCGAGATTGTCTTCGGTTGTTCCCTCGTGCACCTGCTGATTTAAACTGCTCAAAACACCCCCGTCCTACCGTTAGCCCGCCTGCCACCACGAGCGCTTATTGTGCCATAAATGGCTGAAGGAGACCTTCCATTGATATCGTCCTCTTCAGAAGACCAAAGCAACGGTTTGATCGGCCAGCCTCTGTTCGGTTTTCTGTAAATGCCAGTTGCCCCCTCGAGAATACCCCTGTCTCCGTGACTACGCCAGCACCGTTAGTTCCCGTTGCTCCCGTTAGTGTCATAGCACTCACACTCGTCTTTCACACACACGCATAGAACAAGCAGGAGGATTTCGTCAACGGCAGTGACTCCGTTCTTAAAGGAGACGCTGAGGACTTTTCCGAGTTTGTGATCCGGTATCAAACGCGGTTTGGTCCGGTTATAAACATCATCCTACCCTCACACAGAAACGAACCGATACCAGGTTGATTTGGCAGGACATCTCTCAAATAACACGATAGAGATGTTCGGTTAAAAAAATAGCAAGCGCTACAGCTGGTTACAGTTTTTATTAGGCTAATTGAGTGATTGACTACAGAGATGTACATGCTACTGTAGGCCCTATACGTGTGTAGAGTATGACGGTGACTGTTGGGTAGTAGTTAGTGCCGGTGCAGAACGAATATGTTGACAGAACTACATTTACATTTAGTCATTTAGCAGACGCTCTTAACCAGAGCGACTTACAGTAAGTACAGGGACATTCCCCCGAGGCAAGTAGGGTGAAGTGCCTTGCCCAAGGACACAACGTCAGTTTGCATGACCGGGAATCGAACTGGCAACCTTCGGATTACTAGCCCGATTCCCTCACCGCTCAGCCACCTGACTCCCTTGAACTACAGTGGTAGGCTAAATAATGTAGACATTTAGTACAAGGGTCCTGTTGTCTAGAAGTGTTTGGATTCCCTCGTTGTTGAAAATATATAAATATCGTATTAATTTAGCAGACGCTTTAAACCAAGGAGACAGACAGTACTGGGGGTATTTGAACCTGCAACCTCTGGATCTGCAGTCAAGTGACCTCACCACTGAGCATCAGGATCCTGGCTTTTATTGTTCTGGTCTGCCCTTTGACCTCGCCCCGATAAGTTTGGTCTTTATAAACCTAATGATGATATTGGGCCTGAATACGTAAGATGGATTTCAGACAGATGACATTGTGTGAGTTTAAAACATGGTAGATGAATGACTCACGTACAGTCACAACGCTGTCACCTGACTGGTATGGCAGGGGGAGAGAGGGAGGAGGGATGGGGTTAAGGGGGACAGAGAGGGAGAGATTTCCAGTCTAAAAGCCTTTATTGGGCTCTGCCAAAACAGACAGACAGGGAGAGGAAGAGAAAGAGAGGAAGAGAGAGAGAGAGAGAGAGAGAGAAAGAGAGAGAGAGAGAAAGAGAGAGAGAGGGGGGGGGCAAAAGAGAGAGACAGAGAGGAAAAGAGAGAGAGAGAGAGAGAGAGAGAGAGAGAGAGGGAGGGAGGGAGTGATGGGAATGAAGGGGAGATGAAGAGAGAAGTAACGAGGGGAGGAAGACAGAAGGACAGAGTTATGAAAAGAGAGAAAGAGAGAGAGAGAGAGACGTCAAGTCCTACACTTTATATGGACAAGCAGTGCCCTTTGAGATTATACCAGATTAAGGAAAGATTTAAATTCAGATTTCATATCACCTTCTTTATCCTCTTCATCAGCTTGTATATCTGGCTAGACTAGTGCTCAAGCGGAAAAATAGTTATCTGATTATAATGTAGTAATGAGATCTTAGTATGAATTTATGTTTTTCTACACAATTAAAAAAGTAGCTGCTAAATTAATATGGTGTAAATGTTTACACCAGTCAGTGCAATAACCGAATGGTTTAGTAACTGGAAAACTGATTTAGAAAATTACTAGAAATATTAAGATAACGTCACAGTAAAGACTTATGGTCACCCACACTGTGCCCCCCCCCACACACACACACCTTCCCTTACCCCCCACCCACCCCACACTCATTAAGACAACTCTTAATCCCTAACCAGCCTTCCCTGATTGTAACAGAATAACTCCTTACACAACTAACACTTGTCAATTATAAAAGAGCTTGGAGGGGAGAGGGGTTGGAGGGGAGAGGAGGAGGGGAGAGGGGTTGGAGGGGAGAGGAGGAGGGGAGAGGAGAAAGGGAGGAGGGGTTGGAGGGGAGAGGAGGAGGGGATGGAGGGGAGAGGAGGAGGGGAGGGGGGGAGAGGAGGAGGGGAGGGGAGAGGAGGAGGGGAGGAGGGGAGAGGAGGAGGGTAGAAGGGGAGGAGGGGAGAGGAGGAGGGGAGAAGGGGAGGAGGGGAGAGGAGGAGGGGAGGAGGGGAGAGGAGGAGGGGAGGAGGGGAGGAGGGGAGAAGGGGAGGAGGGTAAAGGAAAAGGAAGAAAGATTACTTATGGGATTGAAGGGGTGGAGGGAGGGAGAGAGGGTAGAAAGGAATATGAATTAAAAAGACAATCTGGTTTAAATGATTTCCATCTCAAATTAACCAGTCGAAGATAAAAAAAAGTTTTGTTAAAATAAATAACCATTAAAATAAGGTATGTAGGCCTATACATTAGTATTTATTTTTAGCCTATCCATTCATTTGAAAGTAGCAATTCCACTAGACTACCACCAGGTGGTGCTGTAGGATTCGTTATCAGCGGATGGACACTTGATTCTCCCTCGGGAACAACTCAACTGCTCAGCACCTGAATAATTCACGGTAACGGCAACGGCGGGGAGAGGCAGAGAGAGATGCGGTAGATAAGAACGGAGAGTTTGAAGGAGAGAAAGGGAAGGAAAGATGATAGAAAACTAACGACGCTGTAAAGTCTGTATAGTAGGGTATTTGAAAATAACTAGCCTAAAATAACTCTTTTATTTTGGAAATTAGCCAAAATATTAATAGGTTTTGGCCATCTTGTGTTCCCACGGCTAGCCTACCTGCCTGTCGACTACCTGCCTGCCTTCACGTGCCCCCGGGGAGGTTGTGGTCGCCAAGGCGACGGACGCGCCGTTGTCCATCCGTAATCTGACCCACTAAAACAGGTTGCAGGCCCACTGTAACCTTTCACGGAATCCGTTTATCCGCCCCGCTCTGAACTGTCAGGAGAAGAAAACGTTAACGTGGAACTCTCTGTGTGTCACTGTCTGAAAGATGGAGCCAAAATAATGTTATTTTCTATCTGTTAATACCGAGACGTCTTTATCTCGGAGAACCAGGGATCGTGCCTGTTTCAGAAACAGTTCAGATCTGTTCCAGAGGCAGAAGCGGCTTTAGATGAACTCCTTTCCCCGCTGCTAATTTTTTTGGTGGTCTTTTGAAGCTCGGCGGTAAAGTGCTCCGGTCTAATCCGGGCAGTTTGAAGACAGATTCCAGCTCACGCCAACAGAAACGTAATAAACGGCGGGAAGCTTACGGTGGAATGCAGGTCAGAGAGGCCGCGCGGACCGTACAGGGACAGCCTCGTGCTAACTACCCAAGCCTGTGATGTTGGAAGCTGGAAATGAGCCATGTCAAAAGTTTATCAGTGTTAACATCTGGTTTCTCTTTAGAAAGCGTCTAAAGACACACTTAAATCGTCTGGCAAATCTTAAAACTCGTCAGTGATGTAGGCGCTGTCCGTTATATAGGCTTTTAGGACAGAGGTTATCGTTGCGGTCCGCGTTAAAGATACATTCGTCACACTGTAGACGCAGACAACAGCTTAGTCCTGGTCGTTGTCAAGGGAAACTCAGGAATTCAAACTCAAACTTTACTTCTGTCAGACCGAGAACGGAAAATGCTATGAAGTTGTGACAACTCACTGTGAGTGTGTGCGCGTGAGCTGTGTGACCTTCAAACTGAGTGGATACTGAAGTACTGCTTGGCACCATTGTTCCATAGGGATTAATCATGCTGCCATGCAGCCTCTCTCTCTCTCTTTTTCTCTCTCTCTCTTTTTCTCTCTCTCTTTCTCTCTCTCTCTCTCTCTCTCTCTCTCTCTCTCTCTCCCTCTCTCTCTCTCTCTCTCTCTCTCTCTCTCACACACATACACACACACACACACACACACACACAGATCCAGGGGAGCAGCTACACAGACATTGTTGTGGTACCTGGCACAGTAAAGAAACTTGTTTACTCCCAGTGTGTTTAAACTGACAGAAATGCTGGATCTAAGTCATCCGGGAACTGAGATTGAATGATCTGTATGAAGTGACAGGGTTAGAGTTCCATCCACATCACCCAACCACAGACACCTTTATACTAATGCATCGTGCCATTTTTAATTTTTCACATGTCACAATCATCAGTTTACAGTGTCTTAAAACCATAAAAATAAATATACATATGTTACAAAACAGTTCCAGTGTCTCTGAGCATAAAACAGGACATGAATCCCAACACTGGGGAGGGGAGAGAACAACCAGTTCATAAAAAAAAAAACTTGGACGAGGTGTGTGTGTGAAGTTGTTCCTAAACTATTCAGGTCCAGTTCTTCCCAGCTCTATCACGTTGTTAAGGTAACAAAAGAATGTGTGTGTGAGTGTGTCTGTGAGTGTGTGTGTGTGTGTGTGTGTGTGAGTGTGTTGGACAAAGGCACAAGTTTTGATCTTCAACATGATTTCTCAACAATCAGAATTCCTAGATGTTTTTTTTTTTCTTTCAAATTTTCTCCTTAAAAAAAGTAGCTCAAAAGTATCAGAAAATCATTTTCAATTTACACATGTACTTATTTTTCTTTCATAAAAGACACTGTTCAAATACAAAATATAACATTTCTTTTGAAATATCTACAAAGTAATTACACTCAAACATTGGGATGTGGCTGAGCTGGTGAAAGAGTGAAGGGCACTTGGTGGGTCTGGCTAGCTTGAGTTAGCTAGTCTTAGCTAACCTTAGCTAGTCTTAGCTAACCAGGAACTAGCTAGTCCGAGTTAACTAGTCAACAATTAGCTAGTCTGAGTTAGCTAGTCAGGACCAGCTAGGCTTTGCTAACCAGGAATTTGTCAGTCCGATCTAGCTAGCTAGTCCGAGTTAGCTAGTCTAAATGAGCTAGTGAGTCCAGTGTGTGGATACAGCATTAAGTACAGTAGGGTGTCTCAAACAATAAGCCACAAAGTGCAATTCCAGCTGGCCAAACAGCAGGCTACAGAGAAAGGGTTCATCATTAGTGATGCTGAACCCCAATACAGATTAGTGTCTAACTCTCCACCCTCAGAACTGAGCTGCTTTCTGGGAAGAAGAAATAAAAACTCCTGCAGTGCCCCATGGGATACGTAGTCCTCTTCTTGTACTAGCCTACAGGAGCCTCGTCAGCCTGCTCACACAGTGGTCATGCATCTGGGCTTTAACTGAGTCTGTGCTGTGGCCTCAGTCTCTGACTGACCCAGGAAGAAGTCACTCATTCAGAAATCACAGTGCATTCTGGGGGCTGGAGTTTTTTCCCAGCCCCTGTAGTGGTTTGGCACAGGGGGGGGGGGGGGTCCATGTGATCTGTAGGATCCCCTCTTGGTTAGAATCTTTCCCTTTATTTGTTCTGTATTTCAGTCCTTTCCTTGATACCGGAAGGCTTAAAGCCTGCTTGACTAATTGTCTCTCTCTCTTCTCTCCCCCGGGGATGGGAGGAGGAGGGGGAGGAGGAGGAGGGGGGCATCCTCTCCTTCATTGTGTCTCTCGCTCTTTTTCTTTCCCATCCTCCCCTCTCTCCCCTCAGTCTCTGCCGTGTCTTCTTTCCCCTCTGTCTCTGCTCCTCACAGAGGAAGGCTGATTTTCCTGATGGGTCAGATCGAAGTTTCATTACTGCCTCTGTATGGGGGGGGGGATGCAGGGACGATGGATGGGGGATGCAGGGAAGAGGGAAAGAGAGGCATGGATGAAGGGGAGGGAGGGGGAGAAAGTGAGGGAGGGCGGGGGGAGAGGGGGGGAGGACAGGAGACATGCAGGGTTAGTTAAATCCAGGATGCATAACACCATGCAACATTCCTGTGTGCTCGGTCCATTCCTGCCGTCACACACACACACATCCTGCTGTCACACACACACACATCCTGCTGTCACACACACACACACACATCCTGCTGTCACACACACACACATCCTGCTGTCACACACACACACACACATCCTGCTGTCACACACACACACATCCTGCTGTCACACACACACACATCCTGCTGTCACACACACATCCTGCTGTCACACACACACACACATCCTGCTGTCACACACACATCCTGCTGTCACACACACACACATCCTGCTGTCACACACACACACATCCTGCTGTCACACACACACACATCCTGCTGTCACACACACATCCTGCTGTCACACACACACACACATCCTGCTGTCACACACACATCCTGCTGTCACACACACACACACATCCTGCCGTCACACACACACACATCCTGCTGTCACACACACATCCTGCTGTCACACACACACACATCCTGCTGTCACACACACATCCTGCCGTCACACACACACACATCCTGCTGTCACACACACACACATCCTGCCGTCACACACACATCCTGCCGTCACACACACATCCTGCTGTCACACACACACACATCCTGCTGTCACACACACACACATCCTGCCGTCACACACACACACATCCTGCTGTCACACACACACACATCCTGCTGTCACACACACATCCTGCTGTCACACACACACACATCCTGCTGTCACACACATCACGTTGTCATGTAGCCGGCTGTACATGTTCTATTAGTATTACCATCATAGCCACACACACACCAGGAAGGGATGGGAAAGAACTACAACAAAACCACAAAATGACATCACGAGTCACGTGACTACCCACTCTGAGTCTGATTCGTTGCCCCCGTTGACGGTGCCGGACTTCAGGCTCATGGCCACGCCTCCGTTCTGCTGCTCCCGCGGGGGTGGGACGGGGCGCTGGGCGGGCTTGATGATGACCACGCTGTTGCCGTGGGAGACGGTGCGCACGCCATCGTTAGAGGCTATGGAGGGGGGCCGGGAGGGGGGGACGGTGGGGGGGTGGGCGGGGGGGAGGGGAGATGGTGGGAGGGTTGTAGTCTCCTAGTTTCTCCCTCAACTTGTTCTTCATGTTCTTGTCGGTTAGAGGGGGGGGGTAGGAGATTTTGTTCTTCAGGATACCTGGAAGGGAGGGGAGGGTTAGAGAGGGTTAAACTGAAAATAGGTGTTGAATCTCTGTCCTAGATGAACTAGTAAATGAGGAAATTAATATGTGAGTGCAGGCTAATCGTTGTCTTCTTGTATGAGTTAATTAAGAAATGAATGAATGCACAGTCTCACCCTTCCTCTGCTCAGGAAGGTGGTTGCTGTTGCTGTTGGTGCCGCTAGGGGGCGCTGTGTCCCTGCTGGGGTTCTCCTGGGAGGGTTCTCCAATGTGGTTCAGCTTGTTCTCCTGGTGCAGCTCCACGTTCACCTTGGTCTCCACCTTCAGTGCGCTCCGCCCCCCCCAGATCCTCGCTGTCACTGGCTGTAGTCGCCTCCGTGGGCCAGTAAGGCTTCACGTGATTGGACACTGCTTCCACTGGGACAGGAGAGGAAGAGGTGTGAGCCAATCATTGTGGAGGGTCGTTTAGAGGGGTGATCACATTTGGGGGAGCTATGTAGAGGCTGCCTCACCTTTGGGGGAGCTGTGTAGAGGCTGCCTCACCTTTGGGGGAGCTATGTAGAGGCTGCCTCACCTTTGGGGGAGCTGTGTAGAGGCTGCCTCACCTTTGGGGGAGCTATGTAGAGGCTGCCTCACCTTTGGGGGAGCTGTGTAGAGGCTGCCTCACCTTTGGGGGTGCTATGTAGAGGCTGCCTCACACTTTGGGGGAGCTATGTAGAGGCTGCCTCACCTTTGGGGGAGCTGTGTAGAGGCTGCCTCACCTTTGGGGGAGCTGTGTAGAGGCTGCCTCACCTTTGGGGGTGCTGTGTAGAGGCTGCCTCTCGTTGTTGTGCCTCTCGTTGTTCCACTTGGGCTTGACGTCAAGGTCGTCGTCCTCGCTGTCCGAGGAGTGAGACGAGGCGTAGGACGAACTGTGGTCATCCACGGAGAGCTCGCTGTCTGAGTCCGAGTCTGGGGGAGGGAGGGGAAGAGAGATGGAGTGAAGGGGGAGTAAGGGAGTGAGAGAAAAGAGGAGTGAGGGAGGGGAGTGGATGAGAGTGAAAGAGTAGGGTTGGGAAAGACAGAATAGGTAAGAAAACTAAGAAAGGTCATGATTATTATTGGTCCATGTTTCTAGTGAATCTAAACCGTACGAGCCGGCTAACTAATTTTCGCGTTACGTCGCCCTACCATCTCCCTTGGTGCCGTTACGGTGGAACAGAGATCCATCCAGATCCGTGTGTCCAGCCTTCGCTGTCCCCGACGACACACTGGGCTTCTGTCCAGAGTCATCTCTGTAGGAAGGGAGGGAAGGAGAGGGAGAGAAGGAGGAAGGGGGAGAGGAAGAGGAAGGGGGAGAGGAGGAGGAAGGGGGAGAAAAGGAGGAAGGGGGAGAGAAGGAAGAAGGGGGAGAGGAGGAGGAAGGGGGAGAGAAGGAGGAAGGGGCAGAGGAAGAAGGAGAGTGAGCGGGATGGAGAGAGGGAGAATGAGGAGAAGACAAGTAGAGGAGAGGTTGAGGTAGAGGAGAGGTAGAAGTGAGGTAGAGGAGAGGTTGAGGTAGAGGAGAGGTAGAGGAGAGGTAGAGGAGAGGTTGAGGTAGAGGAGAGGTTGAGGTAGAGGAGAGGTAGAGGAGAGGTAGAGGAGAGGTTGAGGTAGAGGAGAGGTTGAGGTAGAGGAGAGGTTGAGGTAGAGGTTGAGGTAGAGGAGAGGTTGAGGTAGAGGAGAGGTAGAGGAGAGGTAGAGGTGGACCAGCACAGATAAGTCTCAGAGAGACCTTTCATACCACCTCTGCAGTTCAGACAGTTTTTATGAATCCTAGAATGTGTATTCACTTTCCATGCATCTGGTGTGTGTGTCTGTGGGTGTGTGTGTGTGTGGGTGTGTGTGTGTGTGTGGTTGATTAGCTTGCATGCTAGCATACTTGCATAGCCACAGCAATGCAGGAGGACAGGAACAAGACAGAACAACAGGAGAGTTGTTCTGT
>NC_090066.1:848134-877317 GCF_038355195.1 Osmerus mordax
ATTTGCGACGTTTTGAACCAATCTCTGAGGCGACTTGGAACACTTCCTTCAGCTCATTCAGAGCTTTTCTCTGGACCAATTTGTCCTCCACCTGCACACACACACACATTAGTAATGTACTCTGCCTGTACACACACACACACACACACACATTAGTAATGTACTCTGCCTGTACACACACACACACATTAGTAATGTACTCTGCCTGTACACACACACACACACACACACATTAGTAATGTACTCTGCCTGTACACACACACACACACACACACATTAGTAATGTACTCTACCTGTACACACACAGTTTCTTTAAAATGGCTGACAGGTTTACACATTTAGCCGTAAGATGAATTAAGTTCAACATTACTTCGAACTTCTCTAGCGTATTTGTGTATAGTGTATCAATGTATAATCAATATATTCACGTTCACATAATTTTTGTTATGTTCCTATGTAAAGCCTTTCGGGTGTAAGAAAGAAAGGTGCTATATAAATGCAGGTTCCTATTACTATAATTTATTATTATTATTGTTGTGGTGCTGTGAGCTTGTGGTGTGTTGCGGTCACTCACCTGGACTGCGTCCAGCTTGTGCAGCAAGGTGTGCAGTCGGGGGTTCTCACTCTGGAACACATGCTTCTTCAGGTGTAGCACCTGATCCCGCAGAAGCTCCAGGTGGGTGTGCTGGGTTTGATTGCCGGGGTCGGCCAGCATGGAGGAGAGCATCTTGACGTACACGGACAACGTAGCATTCAGCAGCAACATCTGCTGGTGTCTCTGCGAGGGGTTGGAAATCAATTAACCAATTAGCTCATTAGTCAATTAATCAATTGGTGGGATTGTTGGAGGAGCCTTTGTGTGAATTCTGTTTTAACAATTAAGATTTTTAACCGGACCAAATCGACCACAACTGTTTTACCGGAAGTGAGGGGATGTGTGTGTGAGTGGGGGGGGGGGTCCTCAGGGGGTGGAGTTAATGTGGGAGGAGTTACCTGGAGGGTGGTGTTGATGTCTTTCAGCAGGACCAGGAAGATGGGTTTGGGTATCAGAGAGGGATCCTTCAGATTCTGCAAGAATCACACACACACACACACACACACACACTTCAGCTCTCATGTGTGTGTGTGTGTGTGTGTGTGTGTGTGTGATTCTGCTTGATCATGTGTGTGTGTGTGTGTGTGTGTGTGTGTGTGTGTGTGTGATTCTGCTTGATCATGTGTGTGTGTGTGTGTGTGTGTGTGTGTGTGTGTGTGTGTGTGTGTGTGTGTGTGATTCTGCTTGATCATGTGTGTGTGTGTGTGTGTTTACTCACGTAAGGTTCCTCGAGAGCCTGAATGTGTGTCTCCATGCTCGGGGAGACGTAGATGGGACTGGCCTGCACACTGCCCACACCCGCACAGGTCAGCAGCAGCAGCAGCACCACGGCAGAACCCATCAGAACCTCTTCGCTTTCTCCTAGAACCCGCTCGTCTTCCGGAATCCTCTCACAGGTCTTCAGAACCTTTAGAACCTTCGTCGTCGCCTTCCAACGCTTCAGTAGCTCCTGAAAGTGTGTCAGATGGTGCTGCTGGTCTCTCTGTCTGAACACTCTGCAGCTCGCTGTGGAGTTCTTCTGAAACACTCCTGCCGGTCTCCTCTGGTGTGTGTGTGTTTGTGTTGATGTGCAGCGACTGGTCCGCCCTGAGTCAGAGTGTGTGAGCCGTGTCTTCATGGTGTCTGTGAGGGTTTATATACTGTGTGAGGATGGCCCTCACAGGAGGACACCCCCAGCTCTGGTTTGGGGTTTTGGTGGTTCCTCATCTCCATTTCCCTTCAAGATCAAGTCTGCTCCTAAATCAAGGCTGACACGTGAAGTCCCTCAGTCTCCTCCCTCTGTCAAGCTGACGTTAACCCTGACCCCAGCCCCAACCTCCACGCTGCTCGAAACCAGCACTCTTTAGGTGCTCTCCAGGGATGTCTGTGTGTGTGTTTATGCTTGTGTGTTTATGTATGCCTGTGTATGTGTGTGTTTATGTATGTATGTGTTTATGTGTGTGTGTCTGTGTGTGTCTGTGCATGTATGTGTATGTATGTATATGTGTGTGTGTGTGGGGGTCATGTTCTAACTGCTTGCTAGTCTGCACCACAGGCTGAAAAAATGCTGTGTACGTTTTACCACTGAAGCTTTGGTAAGAATGACACCACCTTTCCCTGCACTGTGCACTGTGACTTACTGGGAACTGTGTGTGTGTGTGTGTGTGTGTGTGTCTGTGTGTGTGTGTGTGTGTGTGTGTGTGTGTGTGTGTGTGTGTGTGCGTGTGTGTGTGTGTTTCCAACACTTCACCTGGAACTTCCTCTAAGCAGAAATGCCATGTTTACCTCAGCTGAAGATTACCTCAGAAATCTTAAAATGTCTTCTCTTTTCTTCTCTTTAAAAGTGTTATTTTATGTTTTACTGTTAGATAAAGGACCTCCTCTTTACTGTTAGATAAAGGACCTCCTCTTTACTGTTGGATAAAGCACCTCCTCTTTACTGTTGGATAGAGCACCTCCTCTTTACTGTTGGATAAAGCACCTCCTCTTTACTGTTGGATAGAGCACCTCCTCTTTACTGTTGGATAAAGCACCTCCTCTTTACTGTTGGATAGAGCACCTCCTCTTTACTGTTAGATAGAGCACCTCCTCTTTACTGTTGGATAAAGCACCTCCTCTTTACTGTTGGATAAAGCACCCCTTTTTTATCTAACTGTAAACAGGAGGAGAAAGAGTAAAAGGTTGAAGGGACAGAGGAGGGAAGAGAGAGAGAGAGGAGAGGAGAGGAGGAGAGGTGAGGATGGGAGAGGAGAGGAGAGGAGGAGAAGTAAAGAGAGGAGAGAAGAGAAAGTAAAGGTAAGTTTTGATGAGGTGTGACAGTGGAGTTTCTAAACCTCAAACTCTCCGCGGTTCAGGGGGGACGTGAACGTCAGAGGCGTAGTCTTGGTTACCGTGGTGCGGGGGACAGAGGCATTAGCAGGCGAAGTGGCTGTGAGGCAGGATGACTGTCAGGGCTCACAATAAAAAAACATAGATATGCCTTCAATCACTAGCACACACACACCGCAGTCAAACACACACACACAGATACGCACACACACACACACTAGACAAACTGTAGACAATTACACACACTCCAAATACACGCGTATAGATACATATTCTAGACAAGCACACCGCAAAACAAACACACACATACATAGATATACATGCAGACACACACAAACTAGACGTACTGTAGACATGTACACACACACAGATCCATTCGCACACACACATGCATAGATAGACACTGTAGACGCATATCCATTGCAAATAGACAAACAGCACAACCTTGGGTCTTGCAAGGTCTTTCAGGGTGCAAAGATGTAGCACACTAGAAGGCAGGCTGTGGCCTGTGTGTGTGTTGGTGTGTGTGTATGTGTGTACTCTATGTGTCTGTGTGTTGGAGTTACACAGCCAATAATAAATACATACACAAATAAACAAACAAATCACTAAGATTGATTCCTTCTCCCCAGATTAAAACGTTGATGTATCTACTGAGAGAGAGAGCGAGAGAGAGAGGGGGGGGGGGGGGGAGAGACCAATTGGTCTCTTTTTTTCTATTGTGATACTATGTATATGTTGTGTGAGTCATTTAGTTAACTGAACAGGAATTATGCCCATTTAACCAGAATTAAACTGTAACTGTTTGAATATTTAGGTTTCAAATTGTTCAGAAATGTCATTTCTGACACGTTCACAAATATAATCAAAGTTTGTATATAAGCCTATACATTGTGTTACATACGGTTTTTGAACAACCGTTACTTATCCTTCTAAGAATGATTGTAAGAGGTGTGCGTATAACTGGAGGCTATTCTGTAGTTCAGTAAGACTGAATCAGCCACATGTTCCTGTGACATCAGCAAACCTTGGGGTTATTATGTAAATGTGTGGTTCTGTCAATAACGCAAGTAGGAAAAATGACAGTTCAGTTCAATCATTCCATCAGCTCTGCGTTCTCTCTCTTTCACCTCTCTCTCTCTGTCTGTGGAAAAAGATGATCTTGCATGTGTCTGTGTGTGCTTGTGTCTCTGTGTTTGTCTGTATGTGTGTGTGTGTGTCTGTGTGTGTGTGTGTCTGTATGTTTGTTTGTCTGTGTGTGTCTCTGTGTGTGTGTTTGTCTGTGTGTGTGTGTGTCTCTTTGTGTGTGTGTCTGTATGTGTGTTTGACTGTGTGTGTCTCTGTGTGTGTTTTTGTCTCTGTGTGTGTGTGTGTGTGTGTGTGTCTGTATGTGTGTTTGTCTGTGTGTGTATGTGTCTGTGTGTGTGTGTGTGTCTCTGTGTGTGGATGCGCTGGCATCCCTATACGTCATGTAGTCGCACAGTTTTGCCACTAGATGGAGTCCGTGTTACAGTAAAGAAATCAAGTCTGAGACTAAATTATCTGTCGCAAGAGAAGGTTTCACACGATTGGCTGAGCTAGAGAAGGTTTCACATGATTGGCTGAGCTGGACAATCTATGAGTTGTGAGAGAGATAAATAGAAAACTGAGATGATCTCATTCAAATGTGTGATATACACACACACACACACACACACACACACACACACACATACAGACATCTAATTGGTATCTGATCTGAAGCTTTCTGTCTGTTCTATAGCCTATAAACACATTAAAGACAGAATTACTGATTGTTCAAATAACAGTTTATTTATTATTAGATACTCAGACCACTGACATCAGGATATTATTAGATATTCAGACCACTGACATCAGGATATTATTAGATATTCAGACCACTGACATCAGGTTATTATTAGATATTCAGACCACTGACATCAGGTTGTACAAAATCGTATTTGTGTCTGAATTGAATCCATGCAGACAAAATAAAAAATATTAAAAACAACAGTTTCCTTCCTCAACAAACAAATAAATACTAACTTACAAATAAGTTACTCTCACATCAATAAATATAGAAAAATCAAAACTCCTAATCAGCATTCTGTAGGAATGTTGTTACAGTTTTACGTTTCTGAAATGATGGGACAACTAAAGTGACACACAGTCCTCCATGTTGCTATGACGAAGTTTCTGTGAGCCCACTAGAACATAAGCAGGGGGGGGGGGCAGGGGGGGGGGGCAGGGAGAAATCACTTCTCCACACTTCACAACTGACAGTAATGCTCTATAGAACAATTTGTAACAACAAAATAAGTTTAAAATTCAAAATACATTTGTAACAAATAAGTTCCACAAACAACTCTGATGTTCCAGAACCCTGATGTTCTAAAACCCTGATGTTCCAGAACCCTGATGTTCCAGAACCCTAATGTTCCAGAACCATGATGTTCTAAAACCCTGATGTTCCAGAACCCTGATGTTCCAGAACCCTGACGTTCTAGAACCCTGATCTTCCAGAACCCTGATGTTCCAAAACCCAGAGGAGACGTTTGAAACCCTAATGATTCTTTTGGACTCGATAAGGCTTTGGCATTTGGTCCCTGTTTCATCCAGACAGTGTACGGTAACACACACCCACTGTCTAGCCTAGCCTCACCAGGTCAGCATCAGAGAGGTCATCAGTAAACTACAATACAGCATAAAACTGACATGATGAACTGTGTAAATACAACATAATTAATACCTGTAGAAACATCCCTGTTAGCTGGAGATGATGTACTGGCTGACTGAAACACACACACACACACTCACACACACTCACACACACACTCACACACACATCCCACACTCACATTTGTGTGGTCCTGGGTGTGTGTAGGTCTCTGGTAACCAGGTAGATCAGGTGAAATCTGAGTCTCCACCCAGGGGAAGCCAGTCCCTGAGTTACAGGTGTGATGTCATCAATGTGGGACAGGGTGTTCTACCTTGGTAGAAGTGCAGGCGTGATGTCATCAATGTGGGACAGGGTGTTCTACCTTCATAGAAGTGCAGGAGTGATGTAATCACTGTATGTGTCTGTGAGAGAGAGAGTGTGTGTGTGTGTGTGTTTGTGTGTGTATGTGTGTGTGTGTGTGTGCGTGAGTGCGTTTGTGTGTGAGTGTGTGCGTCCACGCAACATCACTCTCTCTCGGTGTGGTTCAGGACCTGGAGCTCACTGATCCAGTGGAGGATCAGGGGAAACTCCCCCACAGCCTTCCTCACCCCTGACTCCCTCTGCTTCATCACCTGGACAACAGGGGGAGGGAGGGAGGGAGGGAGGGAGGGAGGGAGGGAGGGAGGGAGGGAGGGAGGGAGGGAGGGAGGGAGGGAGGGAGGGAGGGAGGGAGGGAGGGAGGGAGGGAGGGAGGGAGGGAGGGAGGGAGGGAGGGAGGGAGGGAGGGAGGGAGGGAGGGGAAGAGAAGAGAAGAGAAGAGAAGAGAAGAGATAGTGTTAATCAGATTGTTTTAACATCTCCATTATGCAGATAAAAACAGAAGGAATGTTCTCATCCTAAACGCCTTTACAGATGGTTTCATCTGAGGACAGTTTTACCTTCACAAGCTTTCTTTTCATCTTCCGGATGCTCTTCTTATTGGCCATAGCTGGTATGATGGTGTTCTCTCTCTGCTGCAGGAAGAGGTGGAGTCAGTTACTAACCGTCTGTCTGTCTCTGTCAGTCTGCCTGTCTGTCTGTCTGTCTGTCTGTCGGTCTCTCTGTCTGCCAGTCAGTCTGCCTGTCTGTCTGTCTGTCGGTCTCTCTGTCTGCCTGTCTGCCAGTCAGTCTGACTGTCTGTCTGCCTGTCTGTCTGTCTGTCTGTCTGTCTGTCTGTCTGTCTGCCTGTCTGCCAGTCAGTCTGGCTGTCTGCCTGTCTGCCTGTCTGTCTGTCTGTCTGTCTGTCTGTCTGTCTGTCTGTCTGTCGGTCTGTCTGTCTGCCTGTCTGCCAGTCAGTCTGACTGTCTGTCTGTCTGTCGGTCTCTCTGTCTGCCAGTCAGTCTGCCTGTCTCTCTGTCTGTCTGTCTGCCTGTCTGTCTGTCTGTCTGTCTGTTTGAGGATGGAGGGAGATACTCACACAGCGCCGGACCTCGTGTCTGAGCCTGGCGAACATCTCCATGAACAGGCTGCTTGTCTCTCTGTGGAGCAGGTCTCCCCTGGGGAGCACCAGCTCAGAGTACAGCTCCAGCAGACTGTCCACCTCCCATGTCCCGATGGGCTGCAGGACACACAGCATCTGTTCACTCAGCTGACCCTCTTAACCAGGGACACACAGGGGGAATCGAACCTGCAAACCCTTTGATCTGCAGTCTAATGCTTTACCGCTGAGCTCATACATGCACACCTACATTCGGTGCTGTGCATAAGTCTTAGGCACCACATATTTTTTTCCTTAGTATTGTCTTGTGTGTTTGTGCAGCAGTATAAAAGTGCTATTTTGCGATTGTGTTTGTTTCGTCTTTTCATTTCAATATTTGTTCAAGCATTTTTGCTTTACTTAAACGTTACTTATTAACGTTTAAGACTTTTGTATGCTCATACATGTATTAAAGTGTATCAGTCATTCGTAAATCATACAGGCACGATTTGCCTTTTTTATGTAGGGGGGGGGGGGTAGCAGCTAATCGATTTAACTAGGTTTAACGATTTAACGTTTTCCCTGTCACTCACCTTTCTGGCTTTTGTGCAGAATGTGCAGAAAGTGGGGAGAATTCTTTCGCTCCTGGCGACATCCTTCTGTTTCAAAATTTAAATTATGAATGGCTGAACTGACAATTAATTACAAATGTTAACAGTTGGTGTTCAGAAAATGAATAAAAGCATCGTGTTTCCTACCTTAAACAAATTCGTTAATTTGTTAGTTTCCTCCGTTAACTGTTTGATCAAGTTTGGGGGGATCCGTTTCAAACAGTTCGGCGCGTGCCTCGGCGCGCGCCTCTGGTGTACCTGCGTGCTGTCTGCTTGGTAGACAAGCACCGCGATGAAGGCCACAGCAGCGATTAATCCGTGCATTTTTTGTTATCTTGTACCTCAACCGTACAACGCGACTGTTCTGACTGTTGACTGTTGAACTAGACTGCAATGTGTACCCACGTTTACAGAAGTTATATACTCCCATCACCTTCATTTTGCAAAAATTCCCACACCCAATAAGTGATGCGTCTTGTGACTTCTCCACAAATTTTCCGCGGAGCTGTCGACCTAGAGATGACACGATGATGCTGCTTCCCCTTGATTTCGGGGATGCTTTGCGGTTTGACTAGGCTTGTGTCTTGTGGTTAGGCGCTCTAGGGACTGAGCACCGCGTAAATAGATGGGATTGATAAAACTAGGTTGTGGGTTCACCGCTATTTGGTTTCGCCATTTAGCGATTTCTGCTACTTTTTCCTCTGCAATAGGGTACAAGTTTAACGTCACCTTTAACGCGCGCGCGTGGCGCTCCACATTATAACTGTATAGTTATGAATCAGTTGAAAGCTGAAATGTCGTCAAGAAGGCACTTAAATAAACTTAGCGTTTATGTGATTCACACATTCAGAGTCTAGAGTGAAAATCCTTCTGCAGCCGACTGCCTGTAGCCTAGCTGGTAAACGTAATTTATTTACATTATCAGCAATCTCAGAGTTTCAGTTAACATCAATCAAATCGGATTTTTTTCTAGATTTGTTGGGGGTCCTATCCCCCCAGGATTTCCGCCACTGCCAGTTACTCACCCTGACCTTGAAAGTGCATGAAAGAAACTTAGGTGTCTTCCATGGTCTTCACACCTAGCGGCCGTGGAACCGATGTGATTTGTTCCATTGAAACATACACTGATTTACTGTGTTATCTGGATTTGATCTCTGCATGGTTGACCGCGAACCCTTTCTTTGTTAGAATGTATGTTGGTCTGTTATTTATTTATTTATTTTGTCTTTTGACACACATTAAACAGTGCAATTATACTCATTATCTGGGGTGAAGTGCGTTTGTGTGGGTGTGTGTTCCTATAGCCTACATGTGTGTGATCCTGTGTGTGTCATGGTTGGTAATTACTGGTAGGGTTGGGCTGCAGGGGCAGGATGAGTGTGCAGCTTGTAACGAGGTCAGGCTGGTGTTGCTTCTGACCCAGATTCTCCAGATGAACACATCAGCAGAACACAACATCTGCAGCAGAACGACATCTGCAGGGTGCAGGGTGTTTCTGCCCCTCGCTCCTCCTCAGCCCCCACAACATGGGCGTATCTAGCCCTATTTTGGGGGGGCTGTTAATTTCTCTTCCTAAAACCCACTAGAGGACACTATTTAAAAGGATATTTTCAAAAACAATTCTGGGGGAACATGCCCCCAGACCCCCCTAGTTTTGATGGGTCACAGGAAAAATAAGAGGTTTTATCTAGGGGCTTAGCCCCCCCAAAAGTGGGAACCTAGATTCACCCCTGCCCCACAACTCATGAGTCAGACATGCTGCTGACCATGCTAGCAGCCGTGAGCTGAGTGTGTGTGTGTGTGTGTGGAAGAAGACACCGACAAGTTATCTTAAGAAGAAAAGGCAGAGAGAAGATTAGAGAGAGAGAGGCGATAAGGGCGCAGGTAGGAAGGGAGGGTCATCAAATGGGTTATTTCTGGGAAAGACACAGCCTTTGTTTACATTCTCACTTCCTGAAAGGCCTTTCCGTGGCTCTTCCGCTAACCTGCCAGCAAGAAGTGCCGCACAATCACCATGACGTAAACAGAACACTCCTGGGACAAGCCCCTGCTCCGCCCTCTCCAGATGAAAGAGAAGCAGGAATTCACAGAGCAACAGGTGTCATCATCACTCACATGGGAGGCCCTTGTGGAGTGTGTGTGTGTGTGTGAGTGTGTGTGCAAAACGATGTGTGTGTGTGTGAAAAACGTGTGCATTTGATATACAGTACATTTACAGCAGGCCAATATCTGTTCAGATATTTTATTTATTTAACCTTTTAAAGTGTCTGCAGTGCGCACCGTTTAAACCTTTCTCTTATTAATAAGACACAAAGACATAGATTTGAGGATAAGTTTCTTGTAGGTTAGTTTAGGCCTAATTACCGGGCCACTTGTTAGGTAGCATGTTATCGATTTCAATCGGTATGTAGGTTAATTTAATAATTACGGTAGGCTATGCTGCAGTGTGTATCACTAGGCTAGCAGTTTCCGTCGCTTTGGTGGTCATTCTAGATCAGAGTTCTCCAATCCTGGTCCTCGAGGGCCGCTGTCCTGCATGTTTTAGATGTTTCCCTGCTCCAGCACACCTGATTCAAATGAATGGTCATTAACCGGCTTCCACAGAGCTTGATAACAACCCAGTCATTTGAAACAGGTGTGCTGGAGCAGGGAAACATCTAAAACATGCAGGACAGCGGCCCTCGAGGGCCAGGATTGGAGAACCCTGTTCTAGATATAGGATTTTTAAGACTGCTTACTGTAAACATGAGGGCTAATCTACTTACGAGAGTCTCTAGCTTCTGAATCAAGTTGATAATAAACTGTTGGAAAAGTGCCATAAAACGTTTTCATAAATTGCATAACATGATTTTGGATCAGTTCAGATTTTGGCTGCCAGTTCTGCCTAATCCTCTGAAGTCCAATTCTCTAGTCAGTTAGATAATAACAAAATACAATAGCTGAGTAACTCTGATGGAAACGTTACACCGCATTGGAGAGTTGTGCAGATCACGTTGAAAAGGCGTCCGATCCACACCACAGTGCGCAGCGCACGTGCCCAAAAATCCGCACGTGGGCATGGATTCAGACAGCTGCAGCAGAGTGAATGTGCAAAGGTGTCAACTGAGAATAGTGGGCCTTTGGCTTTTCGATTTTCCTTTTTCGATTCTCCTGCGTGAATGTTGTTGCTTGCTTTTTCCACAGGTACACCCTTGCACTTTTGAGGTTCATGTTGTTAGTTGTAACTTGATTAACTACATGCTCTTATGGTTCTTCCCTTTGGGACTTATTTGTTTTTCACAATGTATGCTTCATGTTTTGGCTGCTCGCAATGTTTGGGGCTATCTCATTTAGTTACATTTACATTTAGTCATTTAGCAGACGCTCTTATCCAGAGCGACTTACAGTAAGTACAGGGACATTCCCCCCGAGGCAAGTAGGGTGAAGTGCCTTGCCCAAGGACACAACGTCAGTTGGCACGGCCGGGAATCGAACTGGCAACCTTCGGATTACTAGCCCGATTTCCTCACCGCTCAGCCACCTGACTCCCCCATCTCGTTGTTATGATCAGTGACCTATGCTCTTTCGTAACGCTCTCTCTTGGAAGTCGCTTTGGATAAAAGCGTCTGCTAAATGCATAAATGTAATTGTAATTTGTGAGTTCCGTAAAGGAAGATAAAATATAAAAATGACATAGGCCTATTATTTTTAACAGACCTACAGGGCCTACTAAAATGTGGGAGTGTATTTGTTCTCCCGCCAAACTCTTGCCTGCAGGGTCCATGTGCATGCAGCCCTGAATGTACAATAAGCTTAACTACTTCCTACATTATTGTAAAGTCTTCATTTGGTACAGCACAGGAGATTTGAACCACAGACTTCTTGATCTGCAGCGACATGCTCTAACTACTGTAGTGAAGCTGAACCTCCTATTCCCAGTGTACATGCGGGGGTGTATATGCAAACATGTACACTGCCTTGTGGAGAACATACATTACAGTTGGGGAGAACTGAGGAGAACTTCATCGATCCCTAGACCACGACAAGCGAGTCTTTACGCAGCATGAAACATCAGTGAAATATTAAAACACGTAAAGTGCGATTGAAACACGTTTATTAAATTTTGTATTAAATAGAAAAACAATTAGATACATTTTCCAAACATTAGAAAACCAATTAGATTCATTCACCATGAAATTCTTAACATTGTGGCAAATCACAGATTTGCTATTACTCACACTTTTAGTTCAAAATAACACAACGGTTCTACAATACATTCCTTCTTTTATCTAATATCTGTTATCAAAAAGTTGTATCTAATATCTGTTATCAAAAAAAAATATTTACTGTAATGTATAAATTGTTTTGTGTCCAGCACATAATTCAGAAATATATTTGGCCACAGATGTAGCTACACAAGCAACACATCGAGACCCAGCCTAGCCTAGCCTAGCCTAGCTTAGCCAGTCATAGAGAACTAGACTGAGCTGAATCTTGATGCATTTCAACATTAGGTATAGAACATGTTTTTTCATAATTTAGTCCAGCTTTCAACAAATAAAACTCTAATAATAAATATTATAAATACATATTTAAATAGACTTTAAATAAACATTTAAATAAATAAATAATAGTATAATAATAAAAATAAATAGAAGAGTGTCTGGGGACTCAGGGGTCAGAGGTCAGAGGTCAGGGTCTTCCTCTAGACCACCACGCAGAAGTCGGTGAGGTAAGTGAAGAGGATGTCTATCTCTCCTATGGCCTTGTTGATCCCCTCCGGTCCCATCTGAAACACACGCACCTCGTTAGCATACCCCGGCAAAGTCAATAATATAGAAGCCAGACAGGCCCGAAATATGTGATGTGTGTGTGTGTGATGTGTGTGTGATGTGTTTCAGACGCTTACCCTTTTCAGCTCGTTTCTGAAAGCCACGCTGCTTGTATGATCCTCATATTCATCGATAACCTGAAGGAGAGAAACCACAAAGTTACTTTCAGTGTGCGATAAGCAACACACATCAACCAGAACTTTCATACCTCTTATCTATAGAGCAATACAACCACCACAGACAGATAGGAAGAGTGATAGAGAGAGAGCGAGAGAGAGAGAGAGAGAGATAAGGAGGGTGAGAAAGGGGAGACGGAGAGAAATGGAGAGAAAGAGAAAGAGCGAGAACGCAATAAAAAAATATTTTCAAGTCGGAGAAAGTTCAGATAAAGATCAAGAGAAAAAGAGACAGATGAAGAGAGAAAAAAGAGAGACAGAGACACAGAGATACACAGAGAGAGAGAGACAGAGACAGAGAGAGACAGGGAGAATCTCCTTACACATCCATGTCTGCTCAGGTCCCTGGCGACCCTGGCCAGGTCCTCCCTCAGCTGGGGCATCTGGTGGTGCATATCGTGCCTCAGCGGCAGGATGCTGTTCAGGTAGTACCCCAGGATGTTGGCATGGAGACAGCACACCTTCTGGTGTTCCTGGCAACAGAAAGACCCAGTATCACAAGTGTGTCACCATAGCGACGCCACAGTGTGGACCCCTGATTGACTGAACCAGGCAGGATTGAAAGCAGAACCTTGAGGTTCCAACATGGAACCCCTTTTCAGGTTCTCATTGTTCTGTTGGAAGCGTGTCTGAACTGTGCTACCTTGTCTGACGGTAGGGTCCTTTCTCTCTAGATCACTATCTCTAAACAAGGGTCCTTATAATTCTCGTAATATTTGACACAATTTCCATGATATTATGATAATAAATATCACGATTTTGAAATTTAAGTGATGCTGTTAAGTTCGTTATCTGCGAGGTTCATATGAATTCATACTAATAATTATTGTTTTGATGAATAGGCTAAAGTTTGCTTACCTCCTTCATGTTCGGTTTGCGAATGAGAATATTATCAGTGTCCGTGTCCTCCTTCTGCGCCTGTTTTCGTGGATAAAAATAACGTCAGATAACCAACAACGTTTGCATTGTATCTCTACTTCAACGTGGCAAAACTGTTTGCAACAACTGTTGTTACTGTATTTCTATAAATAAATCAAAATCAAACGAAATATAACAAAGTCCAAAGATGCAAGCACTTACATGTCGCGACACCTCGCGCACTGCACCGTACGTGTCCGGGCTCTGCAGCACCGGACTGATTGGCTGTGGCAGAGCTTTGGCGCCTTTTGGCGCAGGTTTGCCCGTGACCTCCCGGTAAGCACATAGGCTCAGCATCATAACGGCAAGGACAACGGTACACTTCATATCTTCGGTAAACGAGCGTCTTCTTCAGAGGGGAATAAGCAAGTAGAATATCACCGTTCACCTGGTTTGAAATAAAAGAACAAAACTCAATCTCTCATACAAAGATAGTATAAAGAAGAACAATTAAGTTCTAATTACTCCGACAAGTTTAGAGATGTGTTCTTACCTGTGGATCTGGAGGTTTCATGTTGTTTACCTGTGCAGAGATCGTATTTATAGTCCTTTAGGATGAAGATGACAGCACAGCACTTCCTTCTGTCAAAATAGGTTAGGGGAAATCCCCCCGCCCATCTCTTGCCCAGCCTCTCTCTCACACACACACACACACACACACACACACACACACACACACACGCATACACACATACACACCTGAGTCAGAGCATTGCTGTGTAGCCTGATCTATTTCAATACAGGATGTCCATCATTACATCATCAGGGGAAATATTGTCAGCTAACGCAAAATATGACACTCAACCGACCGTTAATGGGAGAAGTCGTGGTTCACGTTTGACCCCTCTTGTACGTCATTAGGGATTATAAACTGTTTCCTCACCTGCTACTGAAACATCTGCCGGTACACTTGTGTGAATTTCCCGGTGATGAAATAATAAGCCCCGCCCGTCAGGCGTTTAAACACGAGCAGAAAAAAAACTCGTCTCTCACGGTGTGCTCGTGTTCTCGTGTGGACAATAGCGCGGCCATTCCAAGTGCGATTAACACCTGCTGTTGCCAGGTGAGCTCTCAAGAGCAGCGCGCGGAGGAGGAAGTCAGTGCAGTGCTGCAGTATCGCCCGATCTAAACATGTATATTCTTATCTTATTGTAATGGGGGGAACTTCTGCGGCGTGCCCTGCTCACCAATACTGAGCACACTGGCCAAGATGCTGTTTATTTTCACGTCACGGAGCAGGACACAACGTTGTTTAATAACTTACATTACAGCAACCGATGAAGCGAGTTATGATTATTATATAAATCGTGTTCCATTCATTGTGGAAAACGGGTTGTCGATCCAGCTTCTGCAGACGCAACATGCTGTTTTCTGTCCGGTCCGCATACCTTGATGTTGTCATTAGCTTTGTCAGTATACACTTTTACTTGCTTTCAGATCACTTTAATTACATCCCTTAAAAAATAAATGAATACGTGAATATTGAGCTAAGAAAAGTTGTCTTCATGAAGTGTTCATTCTTGATTAAAAAAAAATGTGCATGATATATGTTGGATCAAGGATGAGGGTTAAATAATTATGTAGTACATTTCTTGGGAGACTCTAAATTGTCCGTCTAGGACAGCATCCCAGCTGGGTGCTACAGGAAGGACTGCAGCACCAACATGAGCTACAACTTTCAACACATGTAGAAATGACACAACATAGGATTTATTGTATGTTTCAAATATTTATTTGGTATTTGAGCCTCTGGGGCCTAGAGTCTACACCATTTACAGTAGAGAATCACACTGCAGGTCACCACAACATCCCTGTTGATTTCTTTGCATAATTAGCACACCTGCTAATGGATGAGATGGAGAGATGGAGGGAGAGGAGGGATGGAGGGAGGGGGTGAGAGGTACAGGAAGCTAGTTTGACTGTTGACGTGCTTAACCTCTCAGCTCTTACCAGTCAGTGGATACAGACAGATCGTTTTTCAATATAAAACTAAATACAAAAAGAAACACTATCAGGACGATTCACACACACCTCTAGAATCAAAGTCTCTTAATTCAATCTCACACGTCAGAAATAGCACCAGGCCTGACTCCCTGTGTGTGTGTGTGCGTGTGTGTATGCATATGTGTTTGTGCATATGTGTGTGTGTGTGTGTGTGTGTGTGTGTGTGTACAGTATGTATGTGTGTGTGTGTTGTAGGGTCATGGCTGGGTCAGTACTGAACTTTGACATCCATGGTGAAGTTCATAAAATCTTATGGGAAACAGGAAGAGGTCAGCTAGAGGTCGGAGGTCAAGAGAGGTCATCTCTTCCCCCAGAACTCCTCTCGTCTCTTCTGAGCGCGCTCCAGCACCGCCGTCGCCATGGCGCAGGAGCCTGCAGAACGCCAGGACATCTCCGACATGCGGTCTTCTTGGCAACGGAGAAAGAGAGACAGAACAGCATGAGAGAGAGACAAAGACAAATAAAGGATTGACCTCTTCTGGAACGTCCAGTATCAGATTATTGTTGTGTTTTGCTTCATCCCAGCGTTCTGATTTACCATCCTCTGATGTCGCTGCTCCGGGCCTAACCAGCATCACCTCAGACATCCTCACCCCCAGATTACCTACACACACAAGAACACACCCCCACCGTCACCCAACACCTACAGGAAACTAATGGTCCCACTGCAGGTTCGCCTGCGAGAGAAGGAAGAGAAAATTCAGGAGATGGAGAGGAAGAGGAATCCCCTGCAGAAATCCTTCCAGTGTCAGGTGTCTGAGTCAGCCCCAGTCCCAGCCCCAGCCCCAGCCTACTGAGAGGGCCAGAGAGGTGACCCATCCAGCCTCTCCCTGGCTCTGTGTCTGGGGATCTGTCTCAATACAGTCCCTGTGGAACTGAATTACAGCAATAAGTGTTTCTCATCTTTCTCTTCCTGGTTACAGAGAAGCATGGGAATCAGAGAACACCAGTCCTTCCTTAGAGAGTAGAGTAGAGAGTAGAGTAGTAGAGTAGTAAAGTAGAGAGTAGAGGGTATACCTCATCCTCAACATCCCCTTGCAGTCTGACCCAGAAACAAAAGAACCTGATGATGGTAACCGCCCTCCCCCTCTCTGTGACAGTAACTGTCTGTCTGTCTGACTGACTGACAGTCTGACTGACTGTCTGACTGACTGTCTGTCTGTCTGTGTCTGCCTGTCTGTCTGTCTGTCTGTCTGTCTGTGTCTGCCTGTCTGTCTGTCTGTCTGTCTGTCTGTCTGCCTGTCTGACTGTCTGACTGTCTGTGTCTGTCTGTCTGTCTGTCTGTCTGTCTGTCTGTCTGCTTGTCTGACAGTGACACACATACAGCCGGTTAATGGTGTGGGTTTGTCTAATATGGTGACATCATGCTGGCCTGCACATCCAGGTCACACTCCTCCACAGCCCTGATACTGGAAGCTGGGAGTCAGGGTGGTTGAGCGGTTAGGGAATTGGGCTAGTAATCTGAAGGTTGCCAGTTCGATTCGCGGCCGTGCCAAATGACGTTGTGTCCTTGGGCAAGGCACTTCACCCTACTTGCCTCGGGGGAATGTCCCTGTACTTACTGTAAGTCGCTCTGGATAAGAGCGTCTGCTAAATGACTAAATGTAAATGTAATGGAAGCCCTCCCTCATCTCCTTCATCTCCTTCATCTCCTTCATCATCATCATCACCATCATCACCATTGTGCTGGAACTCTGGGTTCCTTAGAGTTCCCTGGATGCGGTTGGCTGGAGGAGGGCCGGGGTGGGGTGGTCGCAGGCTGGTGGCTGCCTTCTTGGGGGGTCTGGAGGCTGGGGGGTCCTGGGAAAGGCTCTGGGGGGGGCTCTGCCCAGAGCAGGCCTCCTCTCTGAGGGGGAGCGGGTCCACCGTGGCCACCCCAGCTGCTGAGGGGCCCCCAGGGGGGCTTCCAGCCTGGGGATGGAGGAGGGGGTTAGAGGGGGCTCACACAATCCCCCCCCACACGCACACACACACGCTGCTCCTGACCTGGTGTGGGTGTTTCTGGGGCGTCCTGACAGCTAGGTGCCTGTAGGGGGAGAGGGGTTCACCCAGGGGGGCATCACTCTCACACACACCCCTCTTCTGTTTGGGGGGTGACACCAGGAGAGCCCCACCTATCACACACACACGCGCAAACACACACAGTAACACACACACACAGTAACACATACAGAAACAAACAGGCAAACATTTTAAACATACACAGAGTTCGTACAGATACTGTATAATGAAATTCCAGGCCTTTCAAGGACTTTTCAAGCACTATTTTGGGGGGTTTTCAAGGACTACAATCAGAGATCTCATTTATTAAACATATACTTCATTTACTTTAAATTAATCCTTATTAAAGCTACAAATGTAATTTAATCAAGAGCAGCAAGTGATTTTCTTTTCCTTTTGTTCTTTGATTTGAGATGGGCAGCAGTGTGTTTATCAGACGGCTGTCTCTAAGACCTGACACACATGGCGCGGATCACTCAAATTCAAGCACTTCAAGCACTTTAAGCACCTTGTACGAACCCTGCATACAGCATTCTTCAACACGTCATGAGAAATGTTGAGTTGGGATATGAAAGTGTGCTGTGATGCTGTGACAGAGAGAGCTGGAGGGGGGGAGGGAGAGGGGGGGAGGGAGAGGGGGAGGGGGGGAGAGGTACAGGAAGCTAGTTCTGACTGTTGACATACATAACTTCCATCTGCTCTCTACTCAGTGTGAAATTGCAGGTCAGCAGGTCAGAGAGCAGAGCGTCAGCTCTCGGAAGCACTGTCAGGAGCATGGTCTACATGCTGTGTGTGTGTGTGTGCGTGTGCGTGTGTGTACCGGTAGCAGGGGTGGTCCTGTCATGATGTGTCCTCTGCTTGGGCCTGATCTTCATCTGAGGGGTGGCTAGTCTGCCCTCCTCCCTGGAGCACACACACACACATTGAGGAATACACACATACACACACACACATTGAGGAATACACACATACACACACACACACACATTGAGGAATACACACATACACACACACACATACATTGAGGAATACACACATACACACACACACATACATTGAGGAATACACACATACACACACACACATTGAGGAATACACACATACACACACACACATTGAGGAATACACACATACACACACACACATTGAGGAATACACACATACACACACACACATACATTGAGGAATACACACATACACACACACACATACATTGAGGAATACACACATACACACACACACATACATTGAGGAATACACACATACACACACACACATTGAGGAATACACACATACACACACACACATTGAGGAATACACACATACACACACACACATTGAGGAATACACACATATACACACACACATTGAGGAATACACACATACACACACACACATACATTGAGGAATACACACATACACACACACACATACATTGAGGAATACACACACACACACACACACACACATTGAGGAATACACACGTACACACACACACATACATTAACCTGGGAACAGGCAGACAGACAATAACAGATATAATCCCCTCCATCAGTCAGAACGACAACAACCACCTACTCATCATATTCCTCCTCCTGCTCCTCCTGCTCCTCCTGCTCCTCCTGCTCCTCCTGCTCCTCCTGCCAGGCTAGCTTCCTCTGAACAGGCAGGGTGGGGGGGCCAGGGGGGCCAGGGGGGCCAGGGGCCTCTGCCCCCCCTGTGGAGCTCTTCCTGCTGGACCCCGGAGTCAGAGGGCCAGCACTGGAGCTGCTGCCCACCCTGCACACACACACACACACACATGGATATACTCTACACACCTGTGTAGTGTTCAGCTGTGGAGTGTTCAGGTGAAAGGTGTTCAGGTGAGGTGTGACAGACCTGGCCAGGTCCAGGGCCTCGATGGTGGGGCTGAGAGAGGTGGAGGAGGTGGAGGGCTCCCACAGGTGAGTCTGCTCTGACAGGATCTGGTTCAGGTGGAGGCGGGAGAAGTGGGTACCCCATGCCCTCTTCCTGTAGGCCTCTGCCTTGTTCCTCAGCTCCTGCACCTGCCGCCACACAACACACACACACACACATCTATATGCACTAATATACACAGATATACACACAAATACAGTATACACCCATATATATATATACACACATATATACATATACACACACACACATATATATACACACACACATATATATATACACACATATACATCAATCAAGGATCAACACTGACTGTCAGCCTGTCAGCAAACCAGCCAGCAAACACAGACCGACTAGGCAGCCAGCAAGCCAGCAAGCCAGCCAGCCAGCCAGCCAACAAACCAGCCAGCCAGCCAGCAAGCAAGCCGGCCAGCAAGCCAGCAAGCCAGCCAGCCAGCCAGCCAGCAAGCAAGCCGGCCAGCAAGCAAGCCGGCCAGCCATCCAGCAAGCCAGACGGCCAGCCAGCAAGCCAGCCAGCAAGCCTTGCACTGACATATAAAAAGGCAGAGTACACACACACACTTCCTGCACACACACACACTACCAGCACACACACACACTACCAGCACACACACACACTTCCTGCACACACACAGTCTTGAGTGTTACCTCTTGGGACCACATGTTACTAGAGCCACAGTTCCCCCCCTGGAAGTGGGACAGGAACACACAGGTAAACAGCTGGAATCAGGACACTGATGTCTGCTGCAAGCTCTCCATCCCCAGACACAGCCCCAACCCAGCCTCGACCCAGCCTCGACCCAGCCCCAGCCCCAGTCCCAACCCCAGGCTCACCCTCAGCCTTAGCCCCAACCTCAACCCCAGACCCAACACCACCCTCACCCCGACCCAACCCCCTGCCCACCTCCTCTCCTCTTGACCCAGACTCCACCCCCAGCCCACCTCCTCTCCTCTCCTCTTGACCCAGACTCCACCCCCAGCCCACCTCCTCTCCTCTCCTCTTGACCCAGACTCCACCCCCAGCCCACCTCCTCTCCTCTCCTCTTGACCCAGACTCCACCCCCAGCCCACCTCCTCTCCTGCAGTGGCAGCCTTCACCCAGACTCCACCCTGGTATCTGTAGCAGATCGGAGAGCGGAAGCTGGAGTCGTACTCTGACCTCACCTTCCTGGAAAGAGAGAGACCGTGAGACGCAACACACACAACTACACAACACACCACACATCTACACAACACACCACACACACCTACACAACACACCACACACACATCTACACAACACACCACACACATCTACACACCACACACACATCTACACAACACACCACACACACCACACACATCTACACACCACACACACATCTACACAACACACCACACACATCTACACACCACACACATCTACACGACACACACCACACACATCTACACAACACACACCACACACATCTACACCACACACAACACACACTTGAACTTGAACTTCCCTCACCTCAGCGCTCCATGGGAAGGAACAGGCTTCTGAGGGGAGAGTGACCTCACTTCCTGTTGCGGACTCTCGTTCACCATAGCTGCAACTTCCTGTTGGGGGCTTTGCTTCCTCTCCTTCTCTTCCCTTCTCTTCTTCCTCTTGCTCTGATATCACCATGGAAACGAACAAGAATTATCGTCTGCACACACACACACACACACACACACTTACACACACACCTAGGGGAAGTTTGGTTTACCACCTGTAGAACCAGTGTGGAATACTTGACCTTACAGGAGCGATACTCTCCTCTTATCCTCTTATCCGTCTGTACTCTGTACAGAGTATGTACTCTGTACTCTCCAGGAACCGCACACACACACACACGCCACACAAACCAACACACACACACACCACGCACTACACATACCACATAGCCTTTATCAAAGTACTAGTAGGCCTGCTTCCTTCAGTGTGGAATGTAGAATTTCTTTCGCTCACAGAGCAGAGACACACAGAGTCTTACACACAGTTTTACACACAGAGTCAGTAACTCACACGTACAGTAACTCACATATACAGTAACTCACATGTACAGTAACTCACACATACAGTAACTCACACGTACAGTAACTCACACATACAGTAACTCACACGTACAGTAACTCACACGTACAGTAACTCACACGTACAGTAACTCACACATACAGTAACTACTGTAGTCCACTAAGGACTGTTCATTCGGCCTGAGGCCACTGAAAGCAGGACATCACAGCAGTACTGCTAGTCATACAGCAGTACTGCTAGTCATACAGCAGTACTGCTAGTCATACAACAGTACTGCTAGTCATACAGCAGTACTGCTAGTCATACAACAGTACTGCTAGTCATACAACAGTACTGCTAGTCATACAGCAGTACTGCTAGTCATACAGCAGTACTGCTAGTCATACAGCAGTACTGCTAGTCATACAGCAGTACAGCTAGTCATACAGCAGTACTGCTAGTCATACAACAGTACTGCTAGTCATACAGCAGTACTGCTAGTCATACAGCAGTACTGCTAGTCATACAGCAGTACTGCTAGTCATACAGCAGTACTGCTAGTAATAACTGGGAATTTCTCCCTTCCTTATGATCCTGTTGTACCAGTCTCGCAAGAGACTGCACCCAAAATTAAAAAAACGGTGTCGCACCCAAGGTACTATGTTGTGTTTACATTCACATTTAGCAGACGCTCTTATCCAAAGCGACTTACAGTAAGTACAGGGACATTCCCCCGAGGCAAGTAGGGTGAAGTGCCTTGCCCAAGGACACAACGTCATTATGCACAGCCGGGAATCGAACCGGCGACCTTCTGATTACTAGCCCGATTCTCTAACCGCTCAGCCAACAGTAAAAATATTTTCAGTTGGTAGATGGTACTGTTTGAATCGCGATTCCATCTGAAATACTGCCGGTGACAACGTTACAATAGCTTGTTTCAAATGGGGTTCTTAATGAGTTATGCAATATGAGTAGGCTAAATGCTTGAAAATATCACTAGAAGGGGAAAACTTAAGGGGATGGACCCACCTGCAACCGACGCAAGCAAGCACACCCTACAATTTCCACAGAAATTGTCCCCTCTTTAGTTATGATTGATTTAGATTTGATTATTGATATAACAATGATTATGAACCTATTTAGATTAAATAATAATGATTATTCTCACTAACTAGTATTGTGTTATTGTTATTATTATTATTGATTTACATTAGATTACATAATTGTTAAATTATCAAGCCTCGTATCTAGACCTCGGCCAATCATAAGAGTGGACGTTATTCTACCTTCCCTGTCCCTGCTATTCTGGGGTGTTCCGCTACCTTGGCCGGCTTCTCAGGGGAAACGTCCTCCGGTTGGAACAGCGTGGCCTCCCCGTGCTCCAGGGTCCGGCGGTACCGTGGGGCTCGCGGCGGGGGGGAACCTTTGAAGTTACGTTGGTACTCTGTCTCCACCGTTGCTGGGCGGGGCTTGGCCGGCCGGACAGTCTTGTGGCTGGGCTGCAGCACCTGGGACAGATGTGTTAGCATGTTAGCATGCTCCGTTTACAAGCCATTGCACTTTATGCTAGCTAGCATGTTAGCATGCTACACATTGTACATTGTGCTCCATCACAACCCTTTTTAGATCCTGCCGGCATGCTAGATTACAACACATCATCCTTCATGTTAGCATGTCAGCATACAGTCTAAAGCCCCAGCAGACAGACAGCTCTCTAGCACCCTCTGCTGGCTGAGGGCAGAGAAGGCGACCAGAGGGCCAACCTCCAGGGACTGCATGGAGGATTGTAGCGGTTTCATCTAGGTGTTATTAAGATGCTCACCTGTTCTGCAGCGAGCAGAAAGGCACCGTCCGGTTCTACAGGTGTTCTCACATGTTCTCCAGAAGGTTCTACAGGTGTTCTCACATGTTCTCCAGAAGGTTCTACAAGTGTTCTAATATGTTCTCCAGAAGGTTCTACAGGTGTTCTCACACATTCTCCACAGGGTTCTCCAGGTGTTCTCACCTGTTCTGCCGCCAGCAGGGGGGAGCGAGCCGCGGTGGTTCTCCACAGGAACTGCCTGCTGTACTCAGAGCTGTGGAGCCCCGCCCTCCGACCTGACGACCTCAAACCTGCCTTCCTCCTGAGCACCTGATGCACCTGGTCGATAACACCATCAATAACACCATCAATAACACCATAAATAACACCATCAATAACACCATAAATAACACCAACACAATAAATAACATGAATAACGTGTTATTCAGTGCTCACAGACCTCATTCACAGCTCCACTCTGTCCTTCCTCCGTCGCCATGGGAGGTCTGCGCTGTGCCTGGCCAATCAGGGCACAGGGTGGGGGTGTGGGGTGAGACTGGGGGCCAGGGGGTCTGGGGCCCCGGGGGGCCTCTGGGGTCTGCACATGCTCTGGTGAGGCTGGGGCCAGGGATGGGGCTTGGGCCAGGGAGGGTCTTTGAGGGTCTGGGGCAGGTCCTGGGGCAGGAGAGGGTCTTTGAGGGGCTGGGGCAGGTCCTGGGGCAGGAGAGGGTCTTTGAGGGTCTGGGGCAGGTCCTGGGGCAGGAGAGGGTCTTTGAGGGGCTGGGGCAGGTCCTGGGGCAGGAGAGGGTCTTTGAGGGGCTGGGGCAGGAGAGGGTCTATGAGGGGTGCAGGGTGAGGGCGTGGCTGTTCCCTGACGGGGGTCTGAGTCCCAGATGAGGGAGCTGGACACCAGGGGAAGGTGCTGGTGGGACAACACCTTCCTCCTGGCCAGGAACTGAGGCTCTCTGATGATGCCTGGAGGACACACACACGCAGACACACTCAGATTATAGAAATGTTGTACACAAAAAAAATACAAAACTGGAAGTAAATATATAAAAGACTGCATCATTGATGAAAAAGACGTTTCGAAAGGTTTGAAAATATTTGTGAAAAATGTTTAGAAAATTTTTTTTGGGTGTTGTGAACAAATATTTTCTAAACAAAGTTACAAAATAAAATAAAGAGTTTGCATCATTGATGAAAAAGTTTAGAAAGGTTGAATAAATATTTTCGAAAAAAGTTGTGGAAGAAAAGTTTCAAAGAATTTTTAATTATTATTTTTTAACCAAAAGTTTTGAAAAGTTTAAAAAAAAAATTCGAAAAAAAAGGTTTGGATCATTGATGAGTACTTAATAACAAATCTACTATATTATTGTACTATTGTACTCTGCTTTACTCTCACACTGCAGGTTTAAATGAAAACTTGCCCCCTTCCCTTCCCCACAGACACAAGCCCACAGACAGTCTGTCACACACATCCTCACCCAGCTCGTCAGAGCGTAGACCTGCCAGGGCAGGGGGGTGGTGGGGAGAGGTGCTCCTGGACCGAAATACCCGCCCAGCCTTGAATTTATTCTGATACTCTGTAGTTCCCTGTGGAACACACACACACGCGCACACACACACGCGCACACACACACGATATTACAGACAGTATCACGGTGAACCGTCCATTTAAAGTCAGTAGACTCCAGCTGCAGGATATCTGCCTGTGTACCTAATTAGCTATCTGGTTCCAGGTTTAATATAATCAGACTGATCGAAGTGGTATTACTATTATCTGGATTATACTAATGCAAATCCTGTGCAGTAGCCTAAGCAAAGCGCTATTCTCTCTTTCGCTAAAGAGGTTAATTTTATTGTTATGGCTTGCTAAAGTATGCTGCGTTGGACTGTCGCCACAGATCCATGATAATTGTATGAAACGTACATTATGTTGCTATTTTCGAAAGTTCTTCTATCGACGTGATGACGTAAAAGCTAGCTACTGTAGTTTGCTAACAAACAGGGTTGTAACTGGTGCTTAAATAATTTTGATTCTGACGTAAAAATTATGTCGTTTCATTATTTACCTTGAAGTGCACCGGCATTTTCCTAAAGTATTAGCCGACTTCGGGCTTACGGAGAATTTGTGATCTTTATAAAGCAATTAGCTATCAATCTAATGTTGTTTCTGCAGGAGTCGGTTAAAGTAAAGCCCTCGTTGCCTTGGCAAAGCTTGAAGCGTCTTGACGTGCGCATGCGTGTTCAAGGCTTTTCACCACAATAAAAAAAAGCGTTAGTTGCATGCGCTGCTTACAAATGCCGCTAGATGCCGATGTTGTTGAATTTTTTGGTAGCAAACGTCTGACTGATTCATCAACTTTGAGGTCCTCGTCCTCTCTCTCTTTCTCCAATCTATTTTTCTCTCAGTTTCTATCTCGCTCTGTCTCTCTCACACACACTCTGTCTCTCTCTCTATGTATGGCCAGGGTTCTCTTTGTTTTGAAGGAGAGATGACCCATTCACTCCATGAGGAAACCAAATACCAAATGACTCACTCTAACACACACTCATACACATGACACAATCTTACACACATGCACACAGAAACACCAACACACAGGCGCCTGTTGATTCCCCCCTCCGTTCTAATCAATACTCTGATTGTGAGGCGTTCTGACACAAACACACTCTGTCTGGGTCTGACCGGGGGTCAGAGGTCACAAAGAGACTCAATTCACCCGCTGGAGGGGAGGGGAGGGGAGGGGAGGGGAGGGGAGGGGAGGGGAGGGGAGGGGAGGGGAGGGGAGGGGAGAGGAGAGGAGAGGAGAGGAGAGGAGAGGAGAGGAGAGGAGAGGAGAGGAGAGGAGAGGAGAGGAGAGGAGAGGAGAGGAGAGGAGAGGAGAGGAGAGGAGGGGAGGGGAGGGGAGGGGAGAGGAAGGGAGGGGAGGAAGTGAATGTTTATTCTGTTAATTATCAGTGGATAATTAGAAGGTGAACATGCTATTGATGCCCCAGCTGTAACCTGGCAACAAAGGCTTTGATATCCCTCCTCCTCGGAGAGAGAGAGAGAGTGAGAGAGAGTGAGAGAGTGTGTGAGAGAGAGAGAGAGAGAGAGAGAGAGAGAGAGAGAGAGAGAGAGAGAGAGAGAGAGAGAGAGAGAGAGAGAGAGAGAGAGAGAGAGAGAAGATGAGACATCTCTCAACCTCCTCTGGACAGCAAAATTATTAACACAGTCACACATTACTAACAAATACACATTAACCCATACACACATACATCAACACAATCACACACATTACTAACACATACAAGCACACATTAACAGTGTGTGTATATGTGTGTGAGTGTGTGTGTGCCCGTGTGTGTGTGTGTTTGCGAGGGATCAGGAGTGGGCCTCTAAAGACACTCATGTTTCTCAGTAACCTTCAGACACAAACCTTCATAATCTTCATCCTCTTCATCCTCTTCATCATCTTTGTCTTCATCCTCCTCATCCTCCTCATCCTCCTCTTCCTCCTCATCCTCTTCCTCCTCATCCTCCTCATCCTCCTCATCCTCCTCTTCCTCCTCTTCCTCCTCATCCTCCTCATCCTCGTCCTCTTTCTCCTCTTCCTCCTCTTCCTCCTCATCCTCCTCCTCTTCCTCCTCATCCTCCTCCTCTTCCTCCTCTTCCTCCTCTTCCTCATCCTCTTTCTCCTCATCATCCTCTTCCTCCTCATCCATATCACTGGCTCCTCAGATGTCATTCATATGGAAATCTGTTGTCAAGGAAACCAAACGTGAAACAAACAATGGATCACAGTTATGATTATGTGTGTGTGTGTGTTTGTGTGTGTGTCTGTGAACGTGTGTTTGTATATGAACGTGTGTGTGTTTGTGTATGTGTGTGTGTGAGCAATGGTTCAGATCTCTGTCACCAGAGTTGCATCACACAGAAAACGCCCATCCTTTTTTATCAGCTCCATCTGCTGCCTTCATCTCCTGTTCCCACCTCATCACCCCTGACCTCATCACCCCTGATCCCTGACTCCTGACCTCATCACCCCTGACCTCATCACCCCTGACCTCATCACCCCTGACCTCATCACCCCTGATCCCTGACCCCTGACCTCATTACCTCTGACCTCATCTCCCCTGACACCTGACCCCCCTTAGCATGGTGGTCACAGCAACATAGAGAAAATAGTTATTTTGCGACGAAGACTGAAAAGCCTACATTTCCATCCAGGAAGAAAGGAAGAAAGACAGGAAGGTGTTACTAAGAATAGCGTCCCTCAGAGAAGCTCCGCCGGTTCCTGTGTGGAGTGTCTGTCTGGGTGGAGCCAACACACCCCCTCCTGCTCTCACATCCCTGATGCAGAGACACACTACAGCACTGAAGAATGGAGACTTTGATAGAATAGTACTTTAGTCTGTATACTTTAAGAGTACTACAGGGTATATACAGTGTGTGTGTGTTTGACAGTTTAGCAATAGTTAGAGTGTGGCACTTGATAGTAATGCAACAGAGTTGAGGTCACTCTAGAGTGTGTGTTTGTGTGTTCCTCAGGTATGAGTTAAGTCAGCAGTCTCATGGTTGCAGACCTGTCGCAGCATGCAGCAGGATCCTTTAGCTTCACTCTGTGGCAGCCTTCCCCGGCCCTCTCCAGCCTCCCCAACCAGAGAGGAAAGGAGAAGAGAAGGGGGAGGGGGAGGTGAAGGGGGAGGGAGAGAAGGGGGAGGGAGAGAAGGGGGAGGAGAGCAGGGTTTGAGGGATGCAGCAGGGAGGGGTCTGCTTAAACAGCTGTTGAGTAAATTCCTCTGAATTCTCCCAGGGACATGTCAGGAGGGACAACCATCCAGATCTAGACCAGCCAGATCTAGACTAGCCAGATCTAGACCATCCAGATCTAGACCATCCAGATCTAGACCAGCCAGATCTAGACCAGCCAGATCTAGACCATCCAGATCTAGACCAGCCAGGTCTAGTCCAACCAGATCTAGACCATCCAGATCTAGACCAGCCAGATCTAGACCATCCAGATCTAGACCATCCAGATCTAGACCAGTCAGATCTAGACCATCCAGATCTAGACCATCCAGATCTAGACCAGTCAGATCTAGACCATCCAGATCTAGACCAGCCAGATCTAGACCATCCAGACCTAGACCATCCAGACCTAGACCAGCCAGATCTAGACCAGCCAGCTGTCCAGCTCCTGATACAGACTCAGAACTGATCACTTGTTTATAGTAGCCGTATATGGGATTGAGGTCGTATCTGAGGCACTCTAGTCACAGCGCATGCCATGCACACGTCTGAGTGTGTGTGTGTGTGTGTGTAAGGCAGTTTACTATGTAGTGATTGCGGCCACATGGTCTCCAGTATTTAGGGTTTCGGAGGGGAGGGAAGGGAAGGAGAGAGGGAGACAAGAGTGGAGGGGGATACAGGGAAGGGAGAGAGGGAATCAGATAAAGAGGGAGGGAATTATGAGAGGAAGAGAGAGAAGGAGAGAGGGAAGGAAGGAAGGAGAGAGGAAGGTAGGGAAGGAATGAAGAAAGGAGAGAGGAATATAGGGAAGGAGAGAGGAAGATAGGGAAGGAGAGAAAGAGGGAGAGGGAGAGAGGGAGTGGGCCTGCATTCCATGTCAGACAGGAATACTTGGCATTCCTTACTTCCCTCTCTCCTCTCTCTCCTCTCTCTCCTCTCTCTCTCTCTCTGTATTTCTCCCCTCTCTCTCTCTGTCTCTCTCCTCTCTCTCCTCTCTTGCTCTCAATGAGCTGTTTGATATCCTAAGGGGCTTTTTCCCGAGGGAAAGGGCGAGAGACTTTAAGAGACAGTGTGAGTGAGTGTGTGTGTGTGTGTGTGTGTGAGAGAGAGAGAGAGAGCGAGAGAGAGAGAGAGAGAGAGAGAGAGAG